>NC_134836.1:125710720-125870439 GCF_004210375.1 Tachypleus tridentatus | reverse complement strand
AATTGTACTTCGTTCAGTTGCGTATTGCCTACACAGTAACAACTATTCATCTACTAGGAAATACAATTACGTACAGTGATATAAGAATATTAAACATTACACACCAGTAACAACTATTCATCTACTAGAAATACAGTTACATGTCCTGACAGTGATATGAAATGTTAAACATTACACAGGTAACAACTATTCATCTACTAGAAATACAGTACAACGTTCATGTCAGTGATATGAAATGTTAAACATTACACAGAGTAACAACTATTCATCTACTAGAAATACAGTACAAGGTACATGTCGGTGATATGAAATGTTAAACATTACACACAGTAACAACTATTCATCCACTAGAAATACAGTACAAGTTACATGGAGACAGTGATATGAAATGTTAAACATTACACACAGTAACAACTATTCATCTACTAGAAATACAATACAAAGTTAACGGTGACAGTGATATGAAATGTTAAACATTACACAGTAACAACTATTCATCTACTAGAAATACAGTACAATTTTACATGTCAATTGATATGAAATGTTAAACATTACACACAGTAACAACTATTCATCTACTAGAAATACAGTACAAAGTGCATGTCAGGTGATATGAAATGTTAAACATTACACAGTAACAACTATTCATCTACTAGAAATACAGTTACAAGTAACATGTCAGTGATATGAAATGTTAAACATTACACACAGTAACAACTATTCATCTACTAGAAATACAGTACAAGTACATGTCAGTGATATGAAATGTTAAACATTACACACAGTAACAACTATTCATCTACTAGAAATACAGTACAAGTACATGTCAGTGATATGAAATGTTAAACATTACACACAGTAACAACTATTCATCTACTAGAAATACAGTACAAGTTTTATGTCAGTGATATGAAATGTTAAACATTACACACAGTAACAACTATTCATCTACTAGAAATACAGTACAAGTACATGACAGTGATATGAAATGTTAAACATTACACACAGTAACAACTATTCATCTACTAGAAATACAGTACAAGTACATGTCAGTGATATGAAATGTTAAACATTACACACAGTAACAACTATTCATCCACTAGAAATGATATGTACATGTCAGGTGATATGAAATGTCAAAACATTACACACAGTAACAACTATTCATCTACTAGAAATACAGTACAAAGTACATGTCAGTGATATGAAATGTTAAACATTACACACAGTAACAACTATTCATCTACTAGAAATACAGGTACAAAGTACATGTCAGTGATATGAAATGTTAAACATTACACACAGTAACAACTATTCATCTACTAGAAATACAGTACAAGTACATGTCAGTGATATGAAATGTTAAACATTACACACAGTAACAACTATTCATCTACTAGAAATACAATACAAATTACATGTCAGTGATATGAAATGTTAAACATTATTACACAGTAACAACTATTCATCTACTAGAAATACAGTACAAGTACATGTCAGTGATATGAAATGTTAAACATTACACACAGTAACAACTATTCATCTACTAGAAATACAGTACAAGTTACATGACAGTGATATGAAATGTTAAACATTACACACAGTAACAACTATTCATCTACTAGAAATACAGTACAAGTTACATGTCAGTGATATGAAATGTTAAACATTACACAGAGTAACAACTATTCATCTACTAGAAATACAGGTACAAGTACATGTCAGTGATATGAAATGTTAAACATTACACACAGTAACAACTATTCATCTACTAGAAATACAGTACAAGTATATGTACAGTGATATGAAATGTTAAACATTACACAGTAACAACTATTCATCTACTAGAAATACAGTACAAGTTACATGACAGTGATATGAAATGTTAAACATTACACACAGTAACAACTATTCATCTACTAGAAATACAGTACAAGTTACATGTCAGTGATATGAAATGTTAAACATTACACAGTAACAACTATTCATCTACTAGAAATACAGTACAAGTACATGTCAGTGATATGAAATGTTAAACATTACACACAGTAACAACTATTCATCTACTAGAAATACAGTACAAGTACATGTCAGTGATATGAAATGTTAAACATTACACACAGTAACAACTATTCATCTACTAGAAATACAGTACAAGTACATGTCAGTGATATGAAATGTTAAACATTACACACAGTAACAACTATTCATCTACTAGAAATACAGTACAAGTACATGTCAGTGATATGAAATGTTAAACATTACACACAGTAACAACTATTCATCTACTAGAAATACAGTACAAGTTTTATGACAGTGATATGAAATGTTAAACATTACACACAGTAACAACTATTCATCTACTAGAAATACAGTACAAGTACATGTCAGTGATGTGAAATGTTAAACATTACACATAGTAACAACTATTCATCTACTAGAAATACAGTACAAGTACACGACAGTGATATGAAATGTTAAACATTACACACAGTAACAACTATTCATCTACTAGAAATACAGTACAAGTACATGTCAGTGATATGAAATGTTAAACATTACACACAGTAACAACTATTCATCCACTAGAAATACAGTACAAGTACATGTCAGTGATATGAAATGTTAAACATTACACACAGTAACAACTATTCATCTACTAGAAATACAGTACAAGTACATGTCAGTGATATGAAATGTTAAACATTACACACAGTAACAACTATTCATCTACTAGAAATACAGTACAAGTACATGTCAGTGATATGAAATGTTAAACATTACACACAGTAACAACTATTCATCTACTAGAAATACAGTACAAGTACATGACAGTGATATGAAATGTTAAACATTACACACAGTAACAACTATTGATCTACTAGAAATACAGTACAAGTACATGTCAGTGATATGAAATGTTAAACATTACACACAGTAACAACTATTCATCTACTAGAAATACAGTACAAGTACATGTCAGTGATATGAAATGTTAAACATTACACACAGTAACAACTATTCATCTACTAGAAATACAGTACAAGTACATGTCAGTGATATGAAATGTTAAACATTACACACAGTAACAACTATTCATCTACTAGAAATACAGTACAAGTACATGTCAGTGATATGAAATGTTAAACATTACACACAGTAACAACTATTCATCTACTAGAAATACAGTACAAGTACATGACAGTGATATGAAATGTTAAACATTACACACAGTAACAACTATTCATCTACTAGAAATACAGTACAAGTACATGTCAGTGATATGAAATGTTAAACATTACACACAGTAACAACTATTCATCTACTAGAAATACAGTACAAGTACATGTCAGTGATATGAAATGTTAAACATTACACACAGTAACAACTATTCATCTACTAGAAATACAGTACAAGTACATGTCAGTGATATGAAATGTTAAACATTACACACAGTAACAACTATTCATCTACTAGAAATACAGTACAAGTACATGTCAGTGATATGAAATGTTAAACATTACACACAGTAACAACTATTCATCTACTAGAAATACAGTACAAGTACATGACAGTGATATGAAATGTTAAACATTACACACAGTAACAACTATTCATCTACTAGAAATACAGTACAAGTACATGTCAGTGATATGAAATGTTAAACATTACACACAGTAACAACTATTCATCTACTAGAAATACAGTACAAGTACATGTCAGTGATATGAAATGTTAAACATTACACACAGTAACAACTATTCATCTACTAGAAATACAGTACAAGTACATGTCAGTGATATGAAATGTTAAACATTACACACAGTAACAACTATTCATCTACTAGAAATACAGTACAAGTACATGTCAGTGATATGAAATGTTAAACATTACACACAGTAACAACTATTCATCTACTAGAAATACAGTACAAGTACATGACAGTGATATGAAATGTTAAACATTACACACAGTAACAACTATTCATCTACTAGAAATACAGTACAAGTACATGTCAGTGATATGAAATGTTAAACATTACACACAGTAACAACTATTCATCTACTAGAAATACAGTACAAGTACATGTCAGTGATATGAAATGTTAAACATTACACACAGTAACAACTATTCATCTACTAGAAATACAGTACAAGTACATGTCAGTGATATGAAATGTTAAACATTACACACAGTAACAACTATTCATCTACTAGAAATACAGTACAAGTACATGTCAGTGATATGAAATGTTAAACATTACACACAGTAACAACTATTCATCTACTAGAAATACAGTACAAGACATGTCAGTGATATGAAATGTTAAACATTACACACAGTAACAACTATTCATCTACTAGAAATACAGTACAAGTACATGTCAGTGATATGAAATGTTAAACATTACACACAGTAACAACTATTCATCTACTAGAAATACAGTACAAGTACATGTCAGTGATATGAAATGTTAAACATTACACACAGTAACAACTATTCATCTACTAGAAATACAGTACAAGTACATGTCAGTGATATGAAATGTTAAACATTACACACAGTAACAACTATTCATCTACTAGAAATACAGTACAAGTACATGTCAGTGATATGAAATGTTAAACATTACACACAGTAACAACTATTCATCTACTAGAAATACAGTACAAGTACATGTCAGTGATATGAAATGTTAAACATTACACACAGTAACAACTATTCATCTACTAGAAATACAGTACAAGTACATGTCAGTGATATGAAATGTTAAACATTACACACAGTAACAACTATTCATCTACTAGAAATACAGTACAAGTACATGTCAGTGATATGAAATGTTAAACATTACACACAGTAACAACTATTCATCTACTAGAAATACAGTACAAGTACATGTCAGTGATATGAAATGTTAAACATTACACACAGTAACAACTATTCATCTACTAGAAATACAGTACAAGTACATGACAGTGATATGAAATGTTAAACATTACACACAGTAACAACTATTCATCCACTAGAAATACAGTACAAGTACATGTCAGTGATATGAAATGTCAAACATTACACACAGTAACAACTATTCATCTACTAGAAATACAGTACAAGTACATGACAGTGATATGAAATGTTAAACATTACACACAGTAACAACTATTCATCTACTAGAAATACAGTACAAGTACATGACAGTGATATGAAATGTTAAACATTACACACAGTAACAACTATTCATCTACTAGAAATACAGTACAAGTACATGTCAGTGATATGAAATGTTAAACATTACACACAGTAACAACTATTCATCTACTAGAAATACAGTACAAGTACATGTCAAGTGATATGAAATGTTAAACATTACACACAGTAACAACTATTCATCTACTAGAAATACAGTACAAGTACATGTCAGTGATATGAAATGTTAAACATTACACACAGTAACAACTATTCATCTACTAGAAATACAGTACAAGTATTCATGTCAGTGATATGAAATGTTAAACATTACACACAGTAACAACTATTCATCTACTAGAAATACAGTACAAGTACATGTCAGTGATATGAAATGTTAAACATTACACACAGTAACAACTATTCATCTACTAGAAATACAGTACAAGTACATGTCAGTGATATGAAATGTTAAACATTACACACAGTAACAACTATTCATCTACTAGAAATACAGTACAAGTACAGTGTCAGTGATATGAAATGTTAAACATTACACACAGTAACAACTATTCATCTACTAGAAATACAGTACAAGTACATGTCAGTGATATGAAATGTTAAACATTACACACAGTAACAACTATTCATCTACTAGAAATACAGTACAAGTACATGTCAGTGATATGAAATGTTAAACATTACACACAGTAACAACTATTCATCTACTAGAAATACAGTACAAGTACATGTCAGTGATATGAAATGTTAAACATTACACACAGTAACAACTATTCATCTACTAGAAATACAGTACAAGTACATGTCAGTGATATGAAATGTTAAACATTACACACAGTAACAACTATTCATCTACTAGAAATACAGTACAAGTACATGACAGTGATATGAAATGTTAAACATTACACACAGTAACAACTATTCATCTACTAGAAATACAGTACAAGTACATGTCAGTGATATGAAATGTTAAACATTACACACAGTAACAACTATTCATCTACTAGAAATACAGTACAAGTACATGTCAGTGATATGAAATGTTAAACATTACACACAGTAACAACTATTCATCTACTAGAAATACAGTACAAGTACATGTCAGTGATATGAAATGTTAAACATTACACACAGTAACAACTATTCATCTACTAGAAATACAGTACAAGTACATGTCAGTGATATGAAATGTTAAACATTACACACAGTAACAACTATTCATCTACTAGAAATACAGTACAAGTACATGTCAGTGATATGAAATGTTAAACATTACACACAGTAACAACTATTCATCTACTAGAAATACAGTACAAGTACATGTCAGTGATATGAAATGTTAAACATTACACACAGTAACAACTATTCATCTACTAGAAATACAGTACAAGTACATGTCAGTGATATGAAATGTTAAACATTACACACAGTAACAACTATTCATCTACTAGAAATACAGTACAAGTACATGTCAGTGATATGAAATGTTAAACATTACACACAGTAACAACTATTCATCTACTAGAAATACAGTACAAGTACATGTCAGTGATATGAAATGTTAAACATTACACACAGTAACAACTATTCATCTACTAGAAATACAGTACAAGTACATGTCAGTGATATGAAATGTTAAACATTACACACAGTAACAACTATTCATCTACTAGAAATACAGTACAAGTACATGTCAGTGATATGAAATGTTAAACATTACACACAGTAACAACTATTCATCTACTAGAAATACAGTACAAGTACATGTCAGTGATATGAAATGTTAAACATTACACACAGTAACAACTATTCATCTACTAGAAATACAGTACAAGTACATGACAGTGATATGAAATGTTAAACATTACACACAGTAACAACTATTCATCTACTAGAAATACAGTACAAGTACATGTCAGTGATATGAAATGTTAAACATTACACACAGTAACAACTATTCATCTACTAGAAATACAGTACAAGTACATGTCAGTGATATGAAATGTTAAACATTACACACAGTAACAACTATTCATCTACTAGAAATACAGTACAAGTACATGACAGTGATATGAAATGTTAAACATTACACACAGTAACAACTATTCATCTACTAGAAATACAGTACAAGTACATGACAGTGATATGAAATGTTAAACATTACACACAGTAACAACTATTCATCTACTAGAAATACAGTACAAGTACATGTCAGTGATATGAAATGTTAAACATTACACACAGTAACAACTATTCATCTACTAGAAATACAGTACAAGTACATGTCAGTGATATGAAATGTTAAACATTACACACAGTAACAACTATTCATCTACTAGAAATACAGTACAAGTACATGTCAGTGATATGAAATGTTAAACATTACACACAGTAACAACTATTCATCTACTAGAAATACAGTACAAGTACATGTCAGTGATATGAAATGTTAAACATTACACACAGTAACAACTATTCATCTACTAGAAATACAGTACAAGTACATGTCAGTGATATGAAATGTTAAACATTACACACAGTAACAACTATTCATCTACTAGAAATACAGTACAAGTACATGTCAGTGATATGAAATGTTAAACATTACACACAGTAACAACTATTCATCTACTAGAAATACAGTACAAGTACATGTCAGTGATATGAAATGTTAAACATTACACACAGTAACAACTATTCATCTACTAGAAATACAGTACAAGTACATGTCAGTGATATGAAATGTTAAACATTACACACAGTAACAACTATTCATCTACTAGAAATACAGTACAAGTACATGTCAGTGATATGAAATGTTAAACATTACACACAGTAACAACTATTCATCTACTAGAAATACAGTACAAGTACATGTCAGTGATATGAAATGTTAAACATTACACACAGTAACAACTATTCATCTACTAGAAATACAGTACAAGTACATGTCAGTGATATGAAATGTTAAACATTACACACAGTAACAACTATTCATCTACTAGAAATACAGTACAAGTACATGACAGTGATATGAAATGTTAAACATTACACACAGTAACAACTATTCATCTACTAGAAATACAGTACAAGTACATGACAGTGATATGAAATGTTAAACATTACACACAGTAACAACTATTCATCTACTAGAAATACAGTACAAGTACATGTCAGTGATATGAAATGTTAAACATTACACACAGTAACAACTATTCATCTACTAGAAATACAGTACAAGTACATGTCAGTGATATGAAATGTTAAACATTACACACAGTAACAACTATTCATCTACTAGAAATACAGTACAAGTACATGTCAGTGATATGAAATGTTAAACATTACACACAGTAACAACTATTCATCTACTAGAAATACAGTACAAGTACATGTCAGTGATATGAAATGTTAAACATTACACACAGTAACAACTATTCATCTACTAGAAATACAGTACAAGTACATGACAGTGATATGAAATGTTAAACATTACACACAGTAACAACTATTCATCTACTAGAAATACAGTACAAGTACATGACAGTGATATGAAATGTTAAACATTACACACAGTAACAACTATTCATCTACTAGAAATACAGTACAAGTACATGTCAGTGATATGAAATGTTAAACATTACACACAGTAACAACTATTCATCTACTAGAAATACAGTACAAGTACATGTCAGTGATATGAAATGTTAAACATTACACACAGTAACAACTATTCATCTACTAGAAATACAGTACATGTCAGTGATATGAAATGTTAAACATTACACACAGTAACAACTATTCATCTACTAGAAATACAGTACAAGATGATATGAAATGTTAAACATTACACACAGTAACAACTATTCATCTACTAGAAATACAGTACAAGTACATGTCAGTGATATGAAATGTTAAACATTACACACAGTAACAACTATTCATCTACTAGAAATACAGTACAAGTACATGTCAGTGATATGAAATGTTAAACATTACACACAGTAACAACTATTCATCTACTAGAAATACAGTACAAGTACATGTCAGTGATATGAAATGTTAAACATTACACACAGTAACAACTATTCATCTACTAGAAATACAGTACAAGTACATGACAGTGATATGAAATGTTAAACATTACACACAGTAACAACTATTCATCTACTAGAAATACAGTACAAGTACATGTCAGTGATATGAAATGTTAAACATTACACACAGTAACAACTATTCATCTACTAGAAATACAGTACAAGTACATGTCAGTGATATGAAATGTTAAACATTACACACAGTAACAACTATTCATCTACTAGAAATACAGTACAAGTACATGTCAGTGATATGAAATGTTAAACATTACACACAGTAACAACTATTCATCTACTAGAAATACAGTACAAGTACATGTCAGTGATATGAAATGTTAAACATTACACACAGTAACAACTATTCATCTACTAGAAATACAGTACAAGTACATGTCAGTGATATGAAATGTTAAACATTACACACAGTAACAACTATTCATCTACTAGAAATACAGTAGTGAAGTGTTAAACATGAAATACAGTGATATGAAATGATAAACATTACACACAGTAACAACTATTCATCTACTAGAAATACAGTACAAGTACATGTCAGTGATATGAAATGTTAAACATTACACACAGTAACAACTATTCATCTACTAGAAATACAGTACAAGTACATGTCAGTGATATGAAATGTTAAACATTACACACAGTAACAACTATTCATCTACTAGAAATACAGTACAAGTACATGTCAGTGATATGAAATGTTAAACATTACACACAGTAACAACTATTCATCTACTAGAAATACAGTACAAGTACATGACAGTGATATGAAATGTTAAACATTACACACAGTAACAACTATTCATCTACTAGAAATACAGTACAAGTACATGTCAGTGATATGAAATGTTAAACATTACACACAGTAACAACTATTCATCTACTAGAAATACAGTACAAGTACATGTCAGTGATATGAAATGTTAAACATTACACACAGTAACAACTATTCATCTACTAGAAATACAGTACAAGTACATGTCAGTGATATGAAATGTTAAACATTACACACAGTAACAACTATTCATCTACTAGAAATACAGTACAAGTACATGTCAGTGATATGAAATGTTAAACATTACACACAGTAACAACTATTCATCTACTAGAAATACAGTACAAGTACATGTCAGTGATATGAAATGTTAAACATTACACACAGTAACAACTATTCATCTACTAGAAATACAGTACAAGTACATGTCAGTGATATGAAATGTTAAACATTACACACAGTAACAACTATTCATCTACTAGAAATACAGTACAAGTACATGTCAGTGATATGAAATGTTAAACATTACACACAGTAACAACTATTCATCTACTAGAAATACAGTACAAGTACATGTCAGTGATATGAAATGTTAAACATTACACACAGTAACAACTATTCATCTACTAGAAATACAGTACAAGTACATGTCAGTGATATGAAATGTTAAACATTACACACAGTAACAACTATTCATCTACTAGAAATACAGTACAAGTACATGTCAGTGATATGAAATGTTAAACATTACACACAGTAACAACTATTCATCTACTAGAAATACAGTACAAGTACATGACAGTGATATGAAATGTTAAACATTACACACAGTAACAACTATTCATCTACTAGAAATACAGTACAAGTACATGTCAGTGATATGAAATGTTAAACATTACACACAGTAACAACTATTCATCTACTAGAAATACAGTACAAGTACATGACAGTGATATGAAATGTTAAACATTACACACAGTAACAACTATTCATCTACTAGAAATACAGTACAAGTACATGTCAGTGATATGAAATGTTAAACATTACACACAGTAACAACTATTCATCTACTAGAAATACAGTACAAGTACATGTCAGTGATATGAAATGTTAAACATTACACACAGTAACAACTATTCATCTACTAGAAATACAGTACAAGTACATGTCAGTGATATGAAATGTTAAACATTACACACAGTAACAACTATTCATCTACTAGAAATACAGTACAAGTACATGTCAGTGATATGAAATGTTAAACATTACACACAGTAACAACTATTCATCTACTAGAAATACAGTACAAGTACAGTGATATGAAATGTTAAACATTACACACAGTAACAACTATTCATCTACTAGAAATACAGTACAAGTACATGTCAGTGATATGAAATGTTAAACATTACACACAGTAACAACTATTCATCTACTAGAAATACAGTACAAGTACATGTCAGTGATATGAAATGTTAAACATTACACACAGTAACAACTATTCATCTACTAGAAATACAGTACAAGTACATGTCAGTGATATGAAATGTTAAACATTACACACAGTAACAACTATTCATCTACTAGAAATACAGTACAAGTATTCATCATGACAGTGATATGAAATGTTAAACATTACACACAGTAACAACTATTCATCTACTAGAAATACAGTACAAGTACATGTCAGTGATATGAAATGTTAAACATTACACACAGTAACAACTATTCATCTACTAGAAATACAGTACAAGTACATGTCAGTGATATGAAATGTTAAACATTACACACAGTAACAACTATTCATCCACTAGAAATACAGTACAAGTACATGTCAGTGATATGAAATGTTAAACATTACACACAGTAACAACTATTCATCTACTAGAAATACAGTACAAGTACATGTCAGTGATATGAAATGTTAAACATTACACACAGTAACAACTATTCATCTACTAGAAATACAGTGAAGTGATATGAAATGTTAAACATTACACACAGTAACAACTATTCATCTACTAGAAATACAGTACAAGTACATGTCAGTGATATGAAATGTTAAACATTACACACAGTAACAACTATTCATCTACTAGAAATACAGTACAAGTACATGTCAGTGATATGAAATGTTAAACATTACACACAGTAACAACTATTCATCTACTAGAAATACAGTACAAGTACATGTCAGTGATATGAAATGTTAAACATTACACACAGTAACAACTATTCATCTACTAGAAATACAGTACAAGTACATGTCAGTGATATGAAATGTTAAACATTACACACAGTAACAACTATTCATCCACTAGAAATACAGTACAAGTACATGACAGTGATATGAAATGTCAAACATTACACACAGTAACAACTATTCATCTACTAGAAATACAGTACAAGTACATGTCAGTGATATGAAATGTTAAACATTACACACAGTAACAACTATTCATCTACTAGAAATACAGTACAAGTACATGACAGTGATATGAAATGTTAAACATTACACACAGTAACAACTATTCATCTACTAGAAATACAGTACAAGTACATGTCAGTGATATGAAATGTTAAACATTACACACAGTAACAACTATTCATCTAGAAATACAGTCATCATGTCAGTGATATGAAATGTTAAACATACACACAGTAACAACTATTCATCCACTAGAAATACAGTACAAGTACATGTCAGTGATATGAAATGTTAAACATTACACACAGTAACAACTATTCATCTACTAGAAATACAGTACAAGTACATGACAGTGATATGAAATGTTAAACATTACACACAGTAACAACTATTCATCTACTAGAAATACAGTACAACAGTGATATGAAATGTTAAACATTACACACAGTAACAACTATTCATCTACTAGAAATGTACATATGAAATGTTAAACATTACACACAGTAACAACTATTCATCTACTAGAAATACAGTACAAGTACATGTGATATGAAATGTTAAACATTACACACAGTAACAACTATTCATCTACTAGAAATACAGTACAAGTACATGTCAGTGATATGAAATGTTAAACATTACACACAGTAACAACTATTCATCTACTAGAAATACAGTACAAGTACATGTCAGTGATATGAAATGTTAAACATTACACACAGTAACAACTATTCATCTACTAGAAATACAGTACAAGTACATGTCAGTGATATGAAATGTTAAACATTACACACAGTAACAACTATTCATCTACTAGAAATACAGTACAAGTACATGACAGTGATATGAAATGTTAAACATTACACACAGTAACAACTATTCATCTACTAGAAATACAGTACAAGTACATGTCAGTGATATGAAATGTTAAACATTACACACAGTAACAACTATTCATCTACTAGAAATACAGTACAAGTACATGACAGTGATATGAAATGTTAAACATTACACACAGTAACAACTATTCATCTACTAGAAATACAGTACAAGTACATGACAGTGATATGAAATGTTAAACATTACACACAGTAACAACTATTCATCTACTAGAAATACAGTACAAGTACATGTCAGTGATATGAAATGTTAAACATTACACACAGTAACAACTATTCATCTACTAGAAATACAGTACAAGTACATGACAGTGATATGAAATGTTAAACATTACACACAGTAACAACTATTCATCTACTAGAAATACAGTACAAGTACATGTCAGTGATATGAAATGTTAAACATTACACACAGTAACAACTATTCATCTACTAGAAATACAGTACAAGTACATGTCAGTGATATGAAATGTTAAACATTACACACAGTAACAACTATTCATCTACTAGAAATACAGTACAAGTACATGACAGTGATATGAAATGTTAAACATTACACACAGTAACAACTATTCATCTACTAGAAAATACAGTACATGTCAGTGATATGAAATGTTAAACATTACACACAGTAACAACTATTCATCTACTAGTAACAACTAAACATTACACACAGTAACAACTATTCATCTACTAGAAATACAGTACATGTCAGTGATATGAAATGTTAAACATTACACACAGTAACAACTATTCATCTACTAGAAATACAGTACAAGTACATGTCAGTGATATGAAATGTTAAACATTACACACAGTAACAACTATTCATCTACTAGAAATACAGTACAAGTACATGTCAGTGATATGAAATGTTAAACATTACACACAGTAACAACTATTCATCTACTAGAAATACAGTACAAGTACATGTCAGTGATATGAAATGTTAAACATTACACACAGTAACAACTATTCATCTACTAGAAATACAGTACAAGTACATGTCAGTGATATGAAATGTTAAACATTACACACAGTAACAACTATTCATCTACTAGAAATACAGTACAAGTACATGACAGTGATATGAAATGTTAAACATTACACACAGTAACAACTATTCATCTACTAGAAATACAGTACAAGTACATGACAGTGATATGAAATGTTAAACATTACACACAGTAACAACTATTCATCTACTAGAAATACAGTACAAGTACATGTCAGTGATATGAAATGTTAAACATTACACACAGTAACAACTATTCATCCACTAGAAATACAGTACAAGTACATGTCAGTGATATGAAATGTTAAACATTACACACAGTAACAACTATTCATCCACTAGAAATACAGTACATGACAGTGATATGAAATGTTAAACATTACACACAGTAACAACTATTCATCCACTAGAAATACACAAAATACATGTCAGTGATATGAAATGTCAAACATTACACACAGTAACAACTATTCATCTACTAGAAATACAGAACAAGTATATGACAGTGATATGAAATGTTAAACATTACACACAGTAACAACTATTCATCTACTAGAAATACAGTACAAGTACATGTCAGTGATATGAAATGTTAAACATTACACACAGTAACAACTATTCATCTACTAGAAATACAGTACAAGTACATGTCAGTGATATGAAATGTTAAACATTACACACAGTAACAACTATTCATCTACTAGAAATACAGTACAAGTACATGTCAGTGATATGAAATGTTAAACATTACACACAGTAACAACTATTCATCTACTAGAAATACAGTACAAGTACATGACAGTGATATGAAATGTTAAACATTACACACAGTAACAACTATTCATCTACTAGAAATACAGTACAAGTACATGTCAGTGATATGAAATGTTAAACATTACACACAGTAACAACTATTCATCTACTAGAAATACAGTACAAGTACATGTCAGTGATATGAAATGTTAAACATTACACACAGTAACAACTATTCATCTACTAGAAATACAGTACAAGTACATGACAGTGATATGAAATGTTAAACATTACACACAGTAACAACTATTCATCTACTAGAAATACAGTACAAGTACATGACAGTGATATGAAATGTTAAACATTACACATAGTAACAACTATTCATCTACTAGAAATACAGTACAAGTACATGTCAGTGATATGAAATGTTAAACATTACACACAGTAACAACTATTCATCTACTAGAAATACAGTACAAGTACATGTCAGTGATATGAAATGTTAAACATTACACACAGTAACAACTATTCATCCACTAGAAATACAGTACAAGTACATGTCAGTGATATGAAATGTTAAACATTACACACAGTAACAACTATTGATCTACTAGAAATAGAGTACAAGTACATGTCAGTGATATGAAATGTTAAACATTACACACAGTAACAACTATTCATCTACTAGAAATACAGAACAAGTACATGACAGTGATATGAAATGTTAAACATTACACACAGTAACAACTATTCATCTACTAGAAATACAGTACATGTCAGTGATATGAAATGTTAAACATTACACACAGTAACAACTATTCATCTACTAGAAATACAGTACAGGTACATGTCAGTGATATGAAATGTTAAACATTACACACAGTAACAACTATTCATCTACTAGAAATACAGTACAAGTACATGTCAGTGATATGAAATGTTAAACATTACACACAGTAACAACTATTCATCTACTAGAAATACAGTACATGTCAGTGATATGAAATGTTAAACATTACACACAGTAACAACTATTCATCTACTAGAAATACAGTACAAGTACATGTCAGTGATATGAAATGTTAAACATTACACACAGTAACAACTATTCATCTACTAGAAATACAGTACAAGTACATGTCAGTGATATGAAATGTTAAACATTACACACAGTAACAACTATTCATCTACTAGAAATACAGTACAAGTACATGTCAGTGATATGAAATGTTAAACATTACACACAGTAACAACTATTCATCTACTAGAAATACAGTACAAGTACATGTCAGTGATATGAAATGTTAAACATTACACACAGTAACAACTATTCATCCACTAGAAATACAGTACAAGTACATGACAGTGATATGAAATGTTAAACATTACACACAGTAACAACTATTCATCTACTAGAAATACAGTACAAGTACATGACAGTGATATGAAATGTTAAACATTACACACAGTAACAACTATTCATCTACTAGAAATACAGTACAAGTACATGTCAGTGATATGAAATGTTAAACATTACACACAGTAACAACTATTCATCCACTAGAAATACAGTACAAGTACATGTCAGTGATATGAAATGTTAAACATTACACACAGTAACAACTATTCATCCACTAGAAATACAGTACAAGTACTTGACAGTGATATGAAATGTTAAACATTACACACAGTAACAACTATTCATCCACTAGAAATACAGTACAAGTACATGTCAGTGATATGAAATGTTAAACATTACACACAGTAACAACTATTCATCTACTAGAAATACAGTACAAGTACATGACAGTGATATGAAATGTTAAACATTACACACAGTAACAACTATTCATCTACTAGAAATACAGTACAAGTACATGTCAGTGATATGAAATGTTAAACATTACACACAGTAACAACTATTCATCTACTAGAAATACAGTACAAGTACATGTCAGTGATATGAAATGTTAAACATTACACACAGTAACAACTATTCATCTACTAGAAATACAGTACAAGTACATGTCAGTGATATGAAATGTTAAACATTACACACAGTAACAACTATTCATCCACTAGAAATACAGTACAAGTACATGACAGTGATATGAAATGTTAAACATTACACACAGTAACAACTATTCATCTACTAGAAATACAGTACAAGTACATGACAGTGATATGAAATGTTAAACATTACACACAGTAACAACTATTCATCTACTAGAAATACAGTACAAGTACATGTCAGTGATATGAAATGTTAAACATTACACACAGTAACAACTATTCATCTACTAGAAATACAGTACAAGTACATGTCAGTGATATGAAATGTTAAACATTACACACAGTAACAACTATTCATCTACTAGAAATACAGTACAAGTACATGACAGTGATATGAAATGTTAAACATTACACACAGTAACAACTATTCATCTACTAGAAATACAGTACAAGTACATGTCAGTGATATGAAATGTTAAACATTACACACAGTAACAACTATTCATCTACTAGAAATACAGTACAAGTACATGACAGTGATATGAAATGTTAAACATTACACACAGTAACAACTATTCATCTACTAGAAATACAGTACAAGTACATGACAGTGATATGAAATGTTAAACATTACACACAGTAACAACTATTCATCTACTAGAAATACAGTACAAGTACATGACAGTGATATGAAATGTTAAACATTACACACAGTAACAACTATTCATCTACTAGAAATACAGTACAAGTACATGACAGTGATATGAAATGTTAAACATTACACACAGTAACAACTATTCATCTACTAGAAATACAGTACAAGTACATGACAGTGATATGAAATGTTAAACATTACACACAGTAACAACTATTCATCTACTAGAAATACAGTACAAGTACATGTCAGTGATATGAAATGTTAAACATTACACACAGTAACAACTATTCATCTACTAGAAATACAGTACAAGTACATGACAGTGATATGAAATGTTAAACATTACACACAGTAACAACTATTCATCTACTAGAAATACAGTACAAGTACACGACAGTGATATGAGATGTTAAACATTACACACAGTAACAACTATTCATCTACTAGAAATACAGTACAAGTACATGTGAGTGATATGAAATGCTAAACATTACACAAAGTAACAACTATTCATCCACTAGAAATACAGTACATGTCAGTGATATGAAATGTTAAACATTACACACAGTAACAACTATTCATCCACTAGAAATACAGTACATGTCAGTGATATGAAATGTTAAACATTACACACAGTAACAACTATTCATCTACTAGAAATACAGTACAAGTACATGACAGTGATATGAAATGTTAAACATTACACAGAGTAACAACTATTGATCTACTAGAAATACAGTACAAGTACATGACAGTGATATGAAATGTTAAACATTACACACAGTAACAACTATTCATCCACTAGAAATACAGTACAAGTACATGAAAGTGATATGAAATGTTAAACATTACACACAGTAACAACTATTCATCTACTAGAAATACACTACATGACAGTGATATGAAATGTTAAACATTACACACAGTAACAACTATTCATCTACTAGAAATACAGTACATGTCAGTGATATGAAATGTCAAACATTACACACAGTAACAACTATTCATCTACTAGAAATACAGTACATGACAGTGATATGAAATGTTAAACATTACACACAGTAACAACTATTCATCTACTAGAAATACAGTACAAGTACATGTCAGTGATATGAAATGTTAAACATTACACACGTTAACAAATATTCATCTACTAGAAATACAGTACAAGTACATGTCAGTGATATGAAATGTCAAACATTACACACAGTAACAACTATTCATCTACTAGAAATACAGTACAAGTACATGTCAGTGATATGAAATGTTAAACATTACACACAGTAACAACTATTCATCTACTAGAAATACAGTACAAGTACATGTCAGTGATATGAAATGTTAAACATTACACACAGTAACAACTATTCATCTACTAGAAATACAGTACAAGTACATGACAGTGATATGAAATGTTAAACATTACACACAGTAACAACTATTCATCTACTAGAAATACAGTACAAGTACATGTCAGTGATATGAAATGTTAAACATTACACACAGTAACAACTATTCATCCACTAGAAATACAGTACAAGTACTTGACAGTGATATGAAATGTTAAACATTACACACAGTAACAACTATTCATCCACTAGAAATACAGTACAAGTACATGTCAGTGATATGAAATGTTAAACATTACACACAGTAACAACTATTCATCCACTAGAAATACAGTACAAGTACATGTCAGTGATATGAAATGTTAAACATTACACACAGTAACAACTATTCATCCACTAGAAATACAGTACAAGTACATGTCAGTGATATGAAATGTCAAACATTACACACAGTAACAACTATTCATCTTCTAGAAATACAGTACATGACAGTGATATGAAATGTTAAACATTACACACAGTAACAACTATTCATCTACTAGAAATACAGTACAAGTACATGTCAGTGATATGAAATGTTAAACATTACACACGGTAACAACTATTCATCTACTAGAAATACAGTACAAGTACATGTCAGTGATATGAAATGTTAAACATTACACACAGTAACAACTATTCATCTACTAGAAATACAGTACAAGTACATGTCAGTGATATGAAATGTTAAACATTACACACAGTAACAACTATTCATCTACTAGAAATACAGTACAAGTACATGTCGGTGATATGAAATGTTAAACATTACACACAGTAACAACTATTCATCCAATAGAAATACAGTACAAGTACATGACAGTGATATGAAATGTCAAACATTACACACAGTAACAACTATTCATCTACTAGAAATACAGTACAAGTACATGTCAGTGATATGAAATGTTAAACATTACACACAGTAACAACTATTCATCCACTAGAAATACAGTACAAGTACTTGACAGTGATATGAAATGTTAAACATTACACACAGTAACAACTATTCATCCACTAGAAATACAGTACAAGTACATGTCAGTGATATGAAATGTTAAACATTACACACAGTAACAACTATTCATCCACTAGAAATACAGTACAAGTACATGTCAGTGATATGAAATGTTAAACATTACACACAGTAACAACTATTCATCCACTAGAAATACAGTACAAGTACATGTCAGTGATATGAAATGTTAAACATTACACACAGTAACAACTATTCATCTACTAGAAATACAGTACAAGTACATGAGAGTGATATGAAATGTTAAACATTACACACAGTAACAACTATTCATCTACTAGAAATACACTACATGACAGTGATATGAAATGTTAAACATTACACACAGTAACAACTATTCATCTACTAGAAATACAGTACATGTGAGTGATATGAAATGTCAAACATTACACACAGTAACAACTATTCATCTACTAGAAATACAGTACATGTCAGTGATATGAAATGTTAAACATTACACACAGTAACAACTATTCATCTACTAGAAATACAGTACAAGTACATGTCAGTGATATGAAATGTTAAACATTACACACAGTAACAACTATTCATCCACTAGAAATACAGTACAAGTACATGTCAGTGATATGAAATGTTAAACATTACACACAGTAACAACTATTCATCTACTAGAAATACAGTACAAGTACATGTCAGTGATATGAAATGTCAAACATTACACACAGTAACAACTATTCATCTACTAGAAATACAGAACAAGTACATGACAGTGATATGAAATGTCAAACATTACACACAGTAACAACTATTCATCCACTAGAAATACAGTACAAGTACATGTCAGTGATATGAAATGTCAAACATTACACACAGTAACAACTATTCATCTACTAGAAATACAGAACCAGTATATGACAGTGATATGAAATGTCAAACATTACACACAGTAACAACTATTCATCTACTAGAAATACAGAACCAGTATATGACAGTGATATGAAATGTCAAACATTACACACAGTAACAACTATTCATCTACTAGAAATACAGTACAAGTACATGTCAGTGATATGAAATGTTAAACATTACACACAGTAACAACTATTCATCTACTAGAAATACAGTACAAGTACATGTCAGTGATATGAAATGTTAAACATTACACACAGTAACAACTATTCATCCACTAGAAATACAGTACAAGTACATGTCAGTGATATGAAATGTTAAACATTACACACAGTAACAACTATTCATCCACTAGAAATACAGTACATGTCAGTGATATGAAATGTCAAAAATTACACACAGTAACAACTATTCATCTACTAGAAATACAGAACCAGTATATGACAGTGATATGAAATGTCAAACATTACACACAGTAACAACTATTCATCTATTAGAAATACAGTACATGTCAGTGATATGAAATGTTAAACATTACACACAGTAACAACTATTCATCTATTAGAAATACAGTACATGTCAGTGATATGAAATGTTAAACATTACACACAGTAACAACTATTCATCTACTAGAAATACAGAACCAGTATATGACAGTGATATGAAATGTCAAACATTACACACAGTAACAACTATTCATCTATTAGAAATACAGTACATGTCAGTGATATGAAATGTTAAACATTACACACAGTAACAACTATTCATCCACTAGAAATACAGTACAAGTACTTGACAGTGATATGAAATGTTAAACATTACACACAGTAACAACTATTCATCCACTAGAAATACAGTACAAGTACATGTCAGTGATATGAAATGTTAAACATTACACACAGTAACAACTATTCATCCACTAGAAATACAGTACAAGTACATGTCAGTGATATGAAATGTTAAACATTACACACAGTAACAACTATTCATCCACTAGAAATACAGTACAAGTACATGTCAGTGATATGAAATGTCAAACATTACACACAGTAACAACTATTCATCTTCTAGAAATACAGTACATGACAGTGATATGAAATGTTAAACATTACACACAGTAACAACTATTCATCTACTAGAAATACAGTACAAGTACATGTCAGTGATATGAAATGTTAAACATTACACACAGTAACAACTATTCATCTACTAGAAATACAGTACAAGTACATGTCAGTGATATGAAATGTCAAACATTACACACAGTAACAACTATTCATCTACTAGAAATACAGTACAAGTACATGTCGGTGATATGAAATGTTAAACATTACACACAGTAACAACTATTCATCTACTAGAAATACAGTACAAGTACATGTCAGTGATATGAAATGTTAAACATTACACACAGTAACAACTATTCATCTACTAGAAATACAGTACAAGTACATGACAGTGATATGAAATGTTAAACATTACACACAGTAACAACTATTCATCTACTAGAAATACAGTACAAGTACATGTCAGTGATATGAAATGTTAAACATTACACACAGTAACAACTATTCATCTACTAGAAATACAGTACAAGTACATGACAGTGATATGAAATGTTAAACATTACACACAGTAACAACTATTCATCCACTAGAAATACAGTACAAGTACATGTCAGTGATATGAAATGTTAAACATTACACACAGTAACAACTATTCATCCACTAGAAATACAGTACAAGTACATGTCAGTGATATGAAATGTTAAACATTACACACAGTAACAACTATTCATCCACTAGAAATACAGTACAAGTACATGTCAGTGATATGAAATGTCAAACATTACACACAGTAACAACTATTCATCTACTAGAAATACAGTACAAGTTACATGACTGTTAAACATTACACACAGTAACAACTATTCATCTACTAGAAATACACTACATGACAGTGATATGAAATGTTAAACATTACACACAGTAACAACTATTCATCTACTAGAAATACAGTACATGTGAGTGATATGAAATGTCAAACATTACACACAGTAACAACTATTCATCTACTAGAAATACAGTACATGTCAGTGATATGAAATGTTAAACATTACACACAGTAACAACTATTGATCTACTAGAAATACAGTACAAGTACATGTCAGTGATATGAAATGTTAAACATTACACACAGTAACAACTATTCATCCACTAGAAATACAGTACAAGTACATGTCAGTGATATGAAATGTTAAACATTACACACAGTAACAACTATTCATACACTAGAAATACAGTACAAGTACATGTCAGTGATATGAAATGTCAAACATTACACACAGTAACAACTATTCATCTACTAGAAATACAGAACCAGTATATGACAGTGATATGAAATGTCAAACATTACACACAGTAACAACTATTCATCCACTAGAAATACAGTACATGTCAGTGATATGAAATGTCAAACATTACACACAGTAACAACTATTCATCTACTAGAAATACAGAACCAGTATATGACAGTGATATGAAATGTCAAACATTACACACAGTAACAACTATTCATCTACTAGAAATACAGAACAAGTATATGACAGTGATATGAAATGTCAAACATTACACACAGTAACAACTATTCATCTACTAGAAATACAGTACAAGTACATGTCAGTGATATGAAATGTTAAACATTACACACAGTAACAACTATTCATCTACTAGAAATACAGTACAAGTACATGACAGTGATATGAAATGTTAAACATTACACACAGTAACAACTATTCATCCACTAGAAATACAGTACAAGTACATGTCAGTGATATGAAATGTTAAACATTACACACAGTAACAACTATTCATCTACTAGAAATACAGTACATGTCAGTGATATGAAATGTCAAACATTACACACAGTAACAACTATTCATCTACTAGAAATACAGAACCAGTATATGACAGTGATATGAAATGTCAAACATTACACACAGTAACAACTATTCATCTATTAGAAATACAGTACATGTCAGTGATATGAAATGTTAAACATTACACACAGTAACAACTATTCATCTATTAGAAATACAGTACATGTCAGTGATATGAAATGTTAAACATTACACACAGTAACAACTATTCATCTACTAGAAATACAGAACCAGTACATGACAGTGATATGAAATGTCAAACATTACACACAGTAACAACTATTCATCTATTAGAAATACAGTACATGTCAGTGATATGAAATGTTAAACATTACACACAGTAACAACTATTCATCTACTAGAAATACAGTACATGTCAGTGATATGAAATGTTAAACATTACACACAGTAACAACTATTCATCTACTAGAAATACAGTACATGTCAGTGATATGAAATGTTAAACATTACACACAGTAACAACTATTCATCCACTAGAAATACAGTACAAGTACATGTCAGTGATATGAAATGTTAAACATTACACACAGTAACAACTATTCATCTACTAGAAATACAGTACAAGTACATGTCAGTGATATGAAATGTTAAACATTACACACAGTAACAACTATTCATCCACTAGAAATACAGTACAAGTACATGACAGTGATATGAAATGTTAAACATTACACACAGTAACAACTATTCATCTACTAGAAATACAGTACAAGTACATGACAGTGATATGAAATGTTAAACATTACACACAGTAACAACTATTCATCTACTAGAAATACAGTACAAGTACATGTCAGTGATATGAAATGTTAAACATTACACACAGTAACAACTATTCATCCACTAGAAATACAGTACAAGTACATGTCAGTGATATGAAATGTTAAACATTACACACAGTAACAACTATTCATCCACTAGAAATACAGTACATGACAGTGATATGAAATGTTAAACATTACACACAGTAACAACTATTCATCCACTAGAAATACAGTACAAGTACATGTCAGTGATATGAAATGTCAAACATTACACACAGTAACAACTATTCATCTACTAGAAATACAGAACCAGTATATGACAGTGATATGAAATGTCAAACATTACACACAGTAACAACTATTCATCTACTAGAAATACAGTACAAGTACATGTCAGTGATATGAAATGTTAAACATTACACACAGTAACAACTATTCATCTACTAGAAATACAGTACAAGTACATGTCAGTGATATGAAATGTTAAACATTACACACAGTAACAACTATTCATCTACTAGAAATACAGTACAAGTACATGTCAGTGATATGAAATGTTAAACATTACACACAGTAACAAGTATTCATCCACTAGAAATACAGTACAAGTACATGACAGTGATATGAAATGTTAAACATTACACACAGTAACAACTATTCATCCACTAGAAATACAGTACATGACAGTGATATGAAATGTTAAACATTACACACAGTAACAACTATTCATCCACTAGAAATACAGTACAAGTACATGTCAGTGATATGAAATGTCAAACATTACACACAGTAACAACTATTCATCTACTAGAAATACAGAACCAGTATATGACAGTGATATGAAATGTCAAACATTACACACAGTAACAACTATTCATCTACTAGAAATACAGAACCAGTATATGACAGTGATATGAAATGTTAAACATTACACACAGTAACAACTATTCATCTACTAGAAATACAGTACAAGTACATGTCAGTGATATGAAATGTTAAACATTACACACAGTAACAACTATTCATCTACTAGAAATACAGTACAAGTACATGACAGTGATATGAAATGTTAAACATTACACACAGTAACAACTATTCATCCACTAGAAATACAGTACAAGTACATGTCAGTGATATGAAATGTTAAACATTACACACAGTAACAACTATTCATCCACTAGAAATACAGTACATGTCAGTGATATGAAATGTCAAAAATTACACACAGTAACAACTATTCATCTACTAGAAATACAGAACCAGTATATGACAGTGATATGAAATGTCAAACATTACACACAGTAACAACTATTCATCTATTAGAAATACAGTACATGTCAGTGATATGAAATGTTAAACATTACACACAGTAACAACTATTCATCTATTAGAAATACAGTACATGTCAGTGATATGAAATGTTAAACATTACACACAGTAACAACTATTCATCTACTAGAAATACAGAACCAGTATATGACAGTGATATGAAATGTCAAACATTACACACAGTAACAACTATTCATCTACTAGAAATACAGAACAAGTATATGACAGTGATATGAAATGTTAAACATTACACACAGTAACAACTATTCATCTACTAGAAATACAGTACATGTCAGTGATATGAAATGTTAAACATTACACACAGTAACAACTATTCATCTACTAGAAATACAGTACATGTCAGTGATATGAAATGTTAAACATTACACACAGTAACAACTATTCATCTACTAGAAATACAGAACCAGTATATGACAGTGATATGAAATGTCAAACATTACACACAGTAACAACTATTCATCTATTAGAAATACAGTACATGTCAGTGATATGAAATGTTAAACATTACACACAGTAACAACTATTCATCTACTAGAAATACAGTACATGTCAGTGATATGAAATGTTAAACATTACACACAGTAACAACTATTCATCTACTAGAAATACAGTACATGTCAGTGATATGAAATGTTAAACATTACACAGAGTAACAACTATTCATCCACTAGAAATACAGTACAAGTACATGTCAGTGATATGAAATGTTAAACATTACACACAGTAACAACTATTGATCTACTTGAAATACAGTACAAGTACATGTCAGTGATATGAAATGTTAAACATTACACACAGTAACAAGTATTCATCCACTAGAAATACAGTACAAGTACATGACAGTGATATGAAATGTTAAACATTACACACAGTAACAACTATTGATCTACTAGAAATACAGTAAAAGTACATGACAGTGATATGAAATGTTAAACATTACACACAGTAACAACTATTGATCTACTAGAAATACAGTACAAGTACATGTCAGTGATATGAAATGTTAAACATTACACACAGTAACAACTATTCATCCACTAGAAATACAGTACAAGTACATGTCAGTGATATGAAATGTTAAACATTACACACAGTAACAACTATTCATCCACTAGAAATACAGTACATGACAGTGATATGAAATGTTAAACATTACACACAGTAACAACTATTCATCCACTAGAAATACAGTACAAGTACATGTCAGTGATATGAAATGTCAAACATTACACACAGTAACAACTATTCATCTACTAGAAATACAGAACCAGTATATGACAGTGATATGAAATGTTAAACATTACACACAGTAACAACTATTCATCTATTAGAAATACAGTACAAGTACATGTCAGTGATATGAAATGTTAAACATTACACACAGTAACAACTATTCATCTACTAGAAATACAGTACAAGTACATGTCAGTGATATGAAATGTTAAACATTACACACAGTAACAACTATTCATCTACTAGAAATACAGTACAAGTACATGTCAGTGATATGAAATGTTAAACATTACACACAGTAACAACTATTCATCCACTAGAAATACAGTACAAGTACATGACAGTGATATGAAATGTTAAACATTACACACAGTAACAACTATTCATCTACTAGAAATACAGTACAAGTACATGACAGTGATATGAAATGTTAAACATTACACACAGTAACAACTATTCATCTACTAGAAATACAGTACAAGTACATGTCAGTGATATGAAATGTTAAACATTACACACAGTAACAACTATTCATCTACTAGAAATACAGTACAAGTACATGAGTGATATGAAATGTTAAACATTACACACAGTAACAACTATTCATCTACTAGAAATACAGTACAAGTACATGACAGTGATATGAAATGTTAAACATTACACACAGTAACAACTATTCATCCACTAGAAATACAGTACAAGTACATGTCAGTGATATGAAATGTTAAACATTACACACAGTAACAACTATTCATCTACTAGAAATACAGAACCAGTATATGACAGTGATATGAAATGTTAAACATTACACACAGTAACAACTATTCATCTACTAGAAATACAGAACCAGTATATGACAGTGATATGAAATGTTAAACATTACACACAGTAACAACTATTCATCTACTAGAAATACAGTACAAGTACATGTCAGTGATATGAAATGTTAAACATTACACACAGTAACAACTATTCATCTACTAGAAATACAGTACAAGTACATGTCAGTGATATGAAATGTTAAACATTACACACAGTAACAACTATTCATCTACTAGAAATACAGTACAAGTACATGTCAGTGATATGAAATGTTAAACATTACACACAGTAACAACTATTCATCTACTAGAAATACAGTACATGTCAGTGATATGAAATGTTAAACATTACACACAGTAACAACTATTCATCTACTAGAAATACAGTACAAGTACATGACAGTGATATGAAATGTTAAACATTACACACAGTAACAACTATTCATCCACTAGAAATACAGTACATGTCAGTGATATGAAATGTTAAACATTACACACAGTAACAACTATTCATCTACTAGAAATACAGTACAAGTACATGTCAGTGATATGAAATGTTAAACATTACACACAGTAACAACTATTCATCTACTAGAAATACAGTACAAGTACATGTCGATGATGTGAAATGTTAAACATTACACACAGTAACAACTATTCATCTACTAGAAATACAGTACAAGTACATGTCGATGATGTGAAATGTTAAACATTACACACAGTAACAACTATTCATCCACTAGAAATACAGTACAAGTACATGAATAATATTCTTTGATAGATCGTTTAGGCAGACTATTCATGATGAATGTTAGTTGAATGATCAAAAAGTACTTGTAGAAACACAACTATAGATCAGGTTTTGAGTCTTTTGATCTTATGATCAATTTACTCAGCTATTGAAAACAACAGTAACGTGTAATGTGATCAGGTTACTCAGGTATTGTAAACAACAGTAACATTATGTGATCAGGTCACTAAGCCAATTACAACAACAGTAACTTGTAATGTGGTCAGGTTATTGACCTATTTACAACAACAGTAACATTATGTGATCAGGTCACTAAGCTATTTACAACAACAGTAACTTGTAATGTGATCAGGTCACTAAGATATTTACAAAAACAGTAACTTGTAATGTGATCAGGTTACTAAGCTATTTACAACAACAGTAACATATAATGTGATCAGGTTACTAAGCTATTTACAAGAACAGTAACATGTTATGTGATCAGGTCACTAAGCTATTTACAACAACAGTAACATGTTATGTGATCAGGTCACTAAGCTATTTACAACAACAGTAACATGTTATGTGATCAGGTCACTAAGCTAGTTACAACAACAGTAACTTGTAATGTGATCAGGTCACTAAGCTATTTACAACAACAGTAACATATAATGTGATCAGGTTACTAAGCTATTTACAACAACAGTAACATATAATGTGGTCAGGTTACTAAGCTATTTACAACAACAGTAACATGTTATGTGATCAGGTTACTAAGCTATTTACAACAACAGTATCATGTTATGTGATCAGGTCACTAAGTTATTTACAACAACAGTAACATGTTATGTGATCAGGTTACTAAGCTATTTACAACAACAGTAACATGTTATGTGATCAGGTCACTAAGTTATTTACAACAACAGTAACATGTTATGTGATCAGGTCACTAAGTTATTTACAACAACAGTAACATGTTATGTGATCAGGTCACTAAGCTATTTACAACAACAGTAAGGTGTAATGTGATCAGGTTAATAAGCTATTTAAAACAACAGTAATGTGTAATGTGATCAGGTTACTAAGCTATTTAAAACAACAGTAATGTAATGTGATCAGGTTAATAAGCTATTTAAAACAACAGTAATGTGTAATGTGATCAGGTTACTAAGCTATTTAAAACAACCGTGATGTGTTATGTGATCAGGTTACTAAGCTATTTAAAACAACAGTATTGTGTAATGTGATCAGGTTACTAAGCTATTTAAAACAACCGTAATGTGTAATGTGATCAGGTTACTAAGGTATTTAAAACAACAGTAATGTGTAATGTGATCAGGTTACTAAGCTATTTAAAACAACCGTAATGTGTAATGTGATCAGGTTACTAAGCTATTTAAAACAACCGTAATGTCTAATGTGATCAGGTTACTAAGCTATTTGAAACAACAGTAATGTGTAATGTGATCAGGTTACTAAGCTATTTAAAACAACCGTAATGTGTAATGTGATCAGGTTACTAAGCTATTTAAAACAACAGTAACATGTTATGTGATCAGGTTACTAAGCTATTTAAAACAACAGTAACATGTTATGTGATCAGGTTACTAAGCTATTTAAAACAACAGTAATGTGTAATGTGATCAGGTTACTAAGCTATTTAAAACAACCGTAATGTATAATGTGATCAGGTTACTAAACTATTTAAAACAACAGTGACGTGTAATGTGATCAGGTTACTGAGCTATTTACAACAACAGTAATGTGTAATGTGATCAGGTTACTAAGCTATTTAAAACAACCGTAATGTGTAATGTGATCAGGTTACTAAGCTATTTAAAACAACAGTGATGTGTAATGTGATCAGGTTACTAAGCTATTTAAAACAACCGTAATGTGTAATGTGATCAGGTTACTAAACTATTTAAAACAACAGTAATGTGTAATGTGATCAGGTTACTAAGCTATTTACAACAGTAATGTGTAATGTGATCAGGTTACTAAGCTATTTAAAACAACCGTAATGTGTAATGTGATCAGGTTACTAAGCTATTTAAAACAACCGTAATGTGTAATGTGATAAGGTTACTAAGCTATTTAAAAAACAGTAAGGTGTAATGTGATCAGGTTTCTAAACTATTTACAACAACAGTAACGTGTAATGTGATCAGGTTAGTGTAAAGTCCACACCAGTCAGATACAGTAAACAATGTTTATAATATTTTACTGTAAACTAAACCACAGTAAATAATGTTTAGTATCAGTGAGCTTAGTTTCTATAGATAGTTATAGTTTCTGTAATGTTGTGTCTAAAGAAAGAAGTGTGGAAATATGTTTCTATTAATAACAATATCATATGTTACTCATTGTACTTTTATATCATGTATGGTTTTACTTTAAATACCACATAAAGCTACATGAGGGCTATCTATGCTAGCTGCCCCTAATTTAGCAGTGGAAGACTAGAGGGAAGATCCCTAACCATCACCTCCCACTGTAAACTCTGGAATCATTTTTCACCAATGAATAGTGAGATTGAACATAATATTATAATGCCCCTTTGGCTGAAAGGATAAGGATGTTTGGTGGGAAGAAGATTCAAACCTATGACCCTCAGATTGAGAATCATGTGTTTAAACCATCTGGCCAGGCCATAGCATGTTATATCAACTACTGAATCAGACAGTAAAAGTCAGTTTGCATATGAATGATAAAAGGTAAAAAAGACAACCATTTTCTTTCATTAGTCCATTAACCATAATACACTGAGGGAATTTTGAGGCTTACTGGCATGATTGTGTTTAGTTATTAATATTGTTTGCTTTTAATTTTTAATCACAACTTCAAACTTCTGAACTATTATTTGTTCTATCCTTATTTCAAACTACAGATAACTATTTGAAAGGCTGGGAAAATGTTTGTATTTCCAGAATTAACAATACCTGATTAGTGATACTCTATAGAATTAAACAAAATAGGTGTATAAATGTACTTACTCTGTAAAGTTGTCCAGAATGGAATTTAATAGATTCACCTTAAAAACAATAATACGCGTCAATAAAAACATGTCATATTGTGAATTAAAAACACTTTTAGTGAAAACAACAATTTAACACAATTTACTGTAAATACACCAAGTAACTAATTATTTAATAGTTGGTTCATTATGAAAGTTCACTATGGTTACACTGATAGCAGTGATAATTAAAACTAGCTTTATTCTTAAGTATCAACTACAACTATACTCTCCTTACATGTATTCATTCGCTTCAACTACAACTACACTCTCCTTACATGTATTCATTCTCTTCAACTACAACTATACTCTCCTTACATGTGTTCATTCTCTTCAACTACAACTATACTCTCCTTACATGTGTTCATTCTCTCAACTCAACTATATATATGTGTTCCATTCTTATACATCTTACTCTCTCCTTACATGTGTTCATTCTCTTCAACTACAACTATACTCTCCTTACATGTGTTCATTCTCTTCATCAACTACAACTATACTCTCCTTACATGTGTTCATTCTCTTCAACTATAATTATACTCTCCTTACATGTGTTCATTCTCTTCATCAACTACAACTATACTCTCCTTACATGTGTTCATTCTCTTCAACTACAACTATGTCTCATTCCTTACATGTGTTCATTCTCTTCATTAACTACAACTATACTCTCTCCTTACATGTGTTCATTGTCTTTCCTCTTACACTTCCTACATGTCTTTCATCAACTCAACTTTCTCTTATCTTCTCATCATAACTACAACTATACTCTCCTTACATGTGTCTATTCTCTTCATCAACTACAACTATACTCTCCTAACATGTGTTCATTCTCTTCATCAACTACAACTATACTCCTGTATTCATTCTTTCATATACTCACTCATGTACAACTATCACAACTATACTCTCCTTACATGTGTTCATACTCTCTCTTTCATTCTTTCATCAACTACAACTATAACTATATGTGTTCATCTCTTCTCAACTACAACTGTATTCATTTCATTCTCTCTCATCAACTACAACTATACTCTCCTTACATGTGTTTCGTTCTCTTCATCAACTACAACTATACTCTCCTTACATGTGTTCATTCTCTTTCATCAACTACAACTATACTCTCCTTACATGTGTTCGTTCTCTTCATCAAGCTACTGACTATACTCTCCTTACATGTGTTCATTTCTCTTTCATCAACTACAACTATACTCTCCTTACGTACTCTCATTCTTTCTCATCATACTCCATATTCTTCTTCTCTATCAACTACAACTATGCTCTCCTTACGTATTGTTCATTCTCTTCATCAACTATGCTCTCCTTACATCATTCTCTCTTACTACTGACTATACTCTCCTCTCTTCTTCATCATCACTACAACTATACTCTCCTTACATGTGTTCGTTCTCTTCATCAACTACAACTATTCCTATGTGTTTCATTCTCTTCATCAATCTACAACTATATTCCTTACTCTTTATCAACTTACAACTATAACTATACTCTCCTTATATTTGTTCGTTCTCTTCATCATCTACAACTATACTCTCCTTACATGTGTTCGTTCTCTTCATCAACTACAACTATACTCTCCTTACATGTGTTCGTTTCTCTTCTCATCAGCTATAACTATGTTCTCCTTACATGTGTTCGTTCTCTTCATCAACTACAACTATACTCTCCTTATATGTGTTTTCGTTCTCTTCATCAACTATAATACTATCCTTACATGTGTTCGTTTCTCTTCATCAACTACAACTATATCTCCTTACATGTGTTCATTCTTTTCATCAACTACACTATACTTTTCTTCTCTTCATCTATGATTATGTGTTCTTAACTATGCTCTCCTTACATGTGTTCGTTCTCTTCAATCAACTACAACTATATTCCTCTACATGTGTTTCTCTTTCTTTCTCAACTACAACTATTCTCTCATTGTGTTCAATCTCTTCATTCAACTACACTATACTCTCCTTACGTATGTGTTTCATTCTCTTCATCAACTTCTAACTATACTCTCCTCACATTGTTCTCTTCGTTCTCTTCTCTCAACTATAACTATACTCTCCTTGTATATTGTTCGTTCTTTCATCAGCTCAACTATATTCTCCTTACATGTGTTCGTTCTTCTTCATCAACTACAACTATGTTCTCCTTACGTATGTGTTCGTTCTCTTCAATCAACTACAACTATACTCTCCTTACATTGATGTTCATTCTCTTCATCAACTACAACTATACTCTCCTTACATGTGTTCGTTCTCTTCATCAACTACAACTATACTCTCCTTCATACTCTCCTTACGTGTCTTTTCTTCATCAACTACATATTCTACTCTCCTTACATGTGTTTCGTTCTTCTTCATCAACTACAACTATACTCTCCTTTACATGTGTTCATTCTCTCTTCATCAACTACAACTATACTCTCCTTACATTTGTTCATTCTCTTCATCTACAATTTATCTCCTCTCTATATGTGTTCGTTCTCTTCATCAACTACAACTATACTCTCCTTACGTGTCGTTTCTATGTTCATTCTCTATATTTCATCATACGTTCATACAACTATACTCTCCTTACATGTGTTCGTTCTTCTTTCATCAACTACAACTATATGCTCTCCTTACGTGTGTTTCGTTCTCTTCATCAACTACAACTATACTCTCCTTACGTTGTGTTCGTTCTCTTCATCAACTACAACTATACTCTCCTTACATGTGTTCGTTCTCTTCATCAACTACAACTATACTCTCCTTACATGTGTTCATTCTCTTCATCAACTACAACTATACTCTCCTTACATGTGTTCATTCTCTTCATCAACTACAACTATACTCTCCTTACATGTGTTCATTCTCTTCATCAACTACAACTATACTCTCCTTACATGTGTTCATTCTCTTCAACTACAACTATACTCTCCTTACATGTGTTCATTCTCTTCATCAACTACAACTATACTCTCCTTACATGTGTTCATTCTCTTCATCAACTACAACTATACTCTCCTTACATGTGTTCATTCTCTTCATCAACTACAACTATACTCTCCTTACATGTGTTCATTCTCTTCATAAACTACAACTATACTCTCCTTACATGTGTTCATTGTCTTCATCCTCAATGCTTTATAAAATGTTGATTTTATGTAATTGTATCACAAACCACCTGGTGGACAATGCTGAACAAGATTATAAAATAACACTGTAGAAAAACAAACAATTACTAAAGTGATTCCTACATTCTGAATAAAACTTCTTCTTAAAACCATAAAAACCAATATTCTGTTAAAAGTGAAAAAGACTTCCTTCAGTCATGACAGCTACACTTCTATATTGAGGAATCATGCAAGCATGGTGTTTTTAATTTACATATGAGTTCACAATAAAGAAATAATTTACAGAAAGTTTAGAAACAAGTGAAATAATTGTTTGCTTTATAAACTGAATTCAGATACAACTTTCTGCAACAGTTTACTAAACTATTTAAAACAACAGTAACACAATGTGATCAGATTACTAAACTATTTAAAAGAACAGTAATGTGTAATGTGATCAGGTTACTAAACTATTTAAAACAACAGTAACGTGTAATGTGATCAGGTTACTAAACTATTTAAAAAAACAGTAATGTGTAATGTGATCAGGTTACTAAACTATTTACAACAACAGTAAGGTGTAATGTGATCAGTTTACTATACTATTTGAAACAACAGTAACATGTAATGTGATCAGGTTACTAAACTATTTACAACAACAGTAATGTGTAATGTGATCAGGTTACTAAACTATTTAAAACAACAGTAACACAATGTGATCAGATTACTAAACTATTTAAAAGAACAGTAATGTGTAATGTGATCAGGTTACTAAACTATTTAAAACAACAGTAATGTGTAATGTGATCAGGTTACTAAACTATTTACAACAACAGTAATGTGTAATGTGATCAGGTTACTAAACTATTTACAACAACAGTAAGGTGTAATGTGATCAGGTTACTAAACTATTTGAAACAACAGTAACGTGTAATGTGATCAGGTTACTAAACTATTTACAACAACAGTAATGTGTAAAACATTTTACAACAACAGTAATGTGTAATGTGATCAGGTTACTAAACTATTTAAAAGAACAGTAATGTAATGTGATCAGGTTACTAAACTATTTAAAACAACAGTAGCGTAATGTGATCAGGTTACTAAACTATTTAAAAAAACAGTAATGTGTAATGTGATCAGGTTACTAAACTATTTACAACAACAGTAAGGTGTAATGTGATCAGTTTACTAAACTATTTAAAACAACACTAACATAATGTGATCAGGTTACTAAACTATTTACAACAACAGTAACATAATGTGATCAGGTTACTAAACTATTTACAACAACAGTAATGTGTAATGTGATCAGGTTACTAAACTATTTACAACAACAGTAATGTGTAATGTGATCAGGTTACTAAACTATTTAAAACAATAGTACAATAATGTGATCAGATTACTAAACTATTTGAAACAACAGTAACATAATGCGTTCATGTTACTAAACTATTTACAACAACAGTAACATAATGTGATCAGGTCACTAAACTATTTACAACAACAGTAACATAATGTGATCAGATTACTAAACTATTTACAACAACAGTAACATAATGCGATCATGTTACTAAACTATTTACAACAACAGTAACATAATGTGATCAGGTTACTAAACTATTTAAAACAATAGTAATGTGTAATGTGATCAGGTTACTAAGCTATTTAAAACAAAAGTAATGTAATATGATCAGGTTACTAAGCTATTTACAACAGCAGTAACATGTAATGTGATCAGGTTACTAAGCTATTTACAACAACAGTAACATGTAATGTGATCAGGTCACTAAGCTATTTAAAACAATAGTAACTTGTAATGTGATCAGGTTACTAAGCTATTTAAAACAATAGTAACTTGTAATGTGATCAGGTTACTAAACTATTTAAAACAACAGTAACTTGTAATGTGATCAGGTTACTAAACTATTTAAAACAACAGTAACATAATGTGATCAGGTTACTAAACTATTTACAACAACAGTAACATAATGCGATCATGTTACTAAACTATTTACAACAACAGTAACATAATGTGATCAGGTTACTAAACTATTTAAAACAACAGTAACATGTAATGTGATCAGGTTACTAAACTATTTAAAACAACAGTAACGTGTAATGTGATCAGGTTACTAAACTATTTACAACAACAGTAACGTGTAATGTGATCAGGTTACTAAACTATTTAAAACAACAGTAATGTGTAATGTGATCAGGTTACTAAACTATTTACAACAACAGTAAGGTGTAATGTGATCAGGTTACTAAACTATTTACAACAACAGTAAGGTGTAATGTGATCAAGTTATTAAACTATTTGAAACAACAGTAATGTGTAATGTGATCAGGTTACTAAACTATTTACAACAACAGTAATGTGTAATGTGATCAGGTTACTAAACTATTTACAACAGTAATGTTTTATGTGATCAGGTTACTAAACTATTTAGAACAACAGTAACGTTTTATGTGATCAGGTTACTAAACTATTTACAACAACAGTAACATAATGTGATCAGATTACTAAACTATTTAAAACAACAGTAACATAATGTGATCAGGTTTCCAAACTAATTACAATTTTTCTAAATCCAACATTAGAAACAAGTTTGTTGTTGTTTTGCAACAAAAAATCTATGTGTACATTTGAAGCTAGTAATAGAAACACTCACCTCTTTGTTCAAGTACATACGGGTGTCATCGAGGGTGTTGTATAGGGTGTAAAACTGTTTGGTTTCTCTGTGTCTTGCTGAAACTGAAAAGAAACCAGTTATTGTTTACAGAACAATATGGATCATGTATATTACTTTAATTCAAATCTTTGATGAGTAAGTAACACATGTACAAGTTCTTCCAGACAAAACAAAGATAGTGAAGTTCCGACATACAGGTTGGTTTAGAGATTATAATAATTTGTCTATTACAACAATAAGCAGTGATTAAATCACACCTTGGTTATACAGCTCAATAAAACGACGCTGGTACTGATTAAGCTCTGCTCGTGATGGAACCTCGTCTATCTTTCTTTGGAGTGATGCAATTTCTCGATTTTTTTTGGCCTGAAATAATAATTTTCTCAAATATATTTTTCTAAATAAAATTATTAATAATTGAGAATTGGAAATACTTAAAAAATAAATACACTTTATATTTCACATTTTTGTTCATTAACTGTGAGATTAACCAGAAAAACGTGAATTTTAATGTCAAGTATACACACTACTTAAATCATATAAATTATCCTAGAATTAAAATAGTAAACATCTATTCAATATTCTCATGTATTCTATACTTGAAAAGAAAAATGTAAATATTAATACTATCCAATCAATAAATAATAAAGTACTAGATATTGCCTGTGTAATAAACCTGAAACCAAAAGTTATAATTCATACCTTGGCAACATGTAAATCTCAGATACAGTTAGGTATACTTTAGGCCTAACCTTTATGTTTTCATCACTACAAGAGCAACACACTAAGTAGTTGTTTTTTCCCAGAATTCTTCACAGAGACAAGATTCGTAATGGTTTTTGTTGTGAGACCAGAAGAATGAAGTCTTAGAAATTTAAAATGTGTTATAACTGTTTTATCTAAACCACAAACACTCTAACCTTAGAAAATCTTAAATTACATTTCAATGTCAACAGAGTGAATCATCAAAAAGTAAACCAACTGTATTTGGAAAGTAGCAAACAAAATAGCTATCTACTCCTTACAAGAAAGTCCACTTTACTTGGTTGTTGGATTTTGTTTTCTTGGGAATTCTTTTCATTTGAACAGAATAAATAAATCTCTATCTTTAGAGTATTGTTTCACTGAGTAGTTCAAATTAATAAGCCAAATGATCAGTTCTTACCAATGACACACTTTTCTTGTGGAATAGCTTGTTATTTGTGAATTATCAGTTGACCAAACAGCTGAAAGTGATAAGCCAAAAGATCAGTTCTTACCAGTAACATTCTTAATCTTGTTATTTGTGAATTATCAGTTGAAACTTTTCAGTTCTTACCAGTAACATTCTTATCTTCTGAAACTACTGTCGTTCAATCAGTTGAGCTCTCTCCTATAGAAAACGTAAGAAAACATTTTAATGCCATCTTGACTTTGTATGAAATTCTGAGACATTTAGTGGGAAAGAAGGTTTGATAATGAAATGGTTGTAACGTTAAAAATTAGTTCTCAGGGTGTTACGGAACAAAATTGCATTCATAACAAAATGTTTATTACACTTTGTCTACTTCTGTTACAGTATTTTCATTTAAAAAGACATTTTTTGTGCTAACCTCGTTTCTGAATCTTCTTCAAAACTTGTATATTTAACATATTTATTTCTATAACATTAGTAATATAATAACTTGTAAACAGTTGAAATAACTTTCAACAAAACCTGTGAATAAACATTCTATGAGACTATATGAAGCAAAGATCTGGTTTTAGTGTGCTCCGTAAAACTACTTTATTCTGTTTTTGTTACTTTTTTAACAGTATTAATTACAATTTTTAATAAATCTAGTTTTATTATTTTTAATATTCAATTACTCTATTATTATTAGATATTTATCTTACACTAACAGCTTAATATATAGATTTAGGATGACCCTAAATCTCCTGAGCTCGCTGAATCTCATACGATATTATTGGGTTTATGGTCATAAATACTGTTGACATCAAGGGTACCTTACTGATGCAGTAAGTAGTACATCTAACATTCTTTATAAGTAAGAATGAGAGAAACGTATATATACCTGATTAGCTATACCAGGGGTCACCAAACTATGGCCCACGGGCCGGATAGGACCCTCGAGGTCATTTTGTCCAGCCTGCCAGCAGCTAGCCACTTGGAAATAAAAAGTGACATTTCATCAAATGTCATGACAAAATAAATCACACCGATGGTCGCTTTAAGCTGACAAACACAAGACGTTATGCAAAATAAATCACACCGGTGGTCGCTTTAAGCTGACAAACACAAGACATTATGATAAAAAGAAACAAGCCTGTCGTGCACATTTTTAACCAATAGGAAAATTCTTCTTTCGTCCTTGCTGCCCATTTATTCATATTGAAGCACGTATCTATGAATGCATTAGGATTCTAAAAACAAGTACAGACTTAACCCTCGTCCTATCGACTCGTCTTGTAAATTCAGCGGACTAGGGTTACCGCTTCAGCAAGCTCATTTCTCTTAGTAGTCTGGTTATGCGCTTTTCGTAACTCGTTCTTAGGTAAGTGTCGTGGCAAACGTACGTTTCAATATATTTTGTTTGTGTGTTCTTGGACCAGTACAATACTTTTCTCACAGCATTCTGTGTTTTTCATCTTCAGATCCTGTTTTTCCTCACCCATCGTTATGGCTGCTTTTAAAATAAGAAAAGTGGACTCCGAGTGTCGTGAAGAATGGGGAGAAAAGTACTTCTTTGTGGAAACCAGAAAGCTACTTGTGTGATATGCACCGAAAGTGTTGCCGTTTTGAAATAGTACAATCTTCGGCGTCACTATGAAACAAAACACCTATCAACATATTTGAAAATTTTAGGAAAGTTCCGTTCTGAGAAATTTGAATCCATGAAACGTGTTTTTTGAATCTCAAAAGAATCTCTTCACGAGAAAGTTTGCTGAAAATGAATCTGTCACTCGTACAAGTTACAAAATAGTGCATAGGATGGCAGAGCGAGGAAAACCTTTTACTGATGGCAACTTCATCAAAGAGTGTATGACGGAAGCAGCAAATGAGCTGTGTCCTGAAAAAACCAATTTCTTTGAAAGTATCAGCCTTTCAGCAACTTCAGTTGTACAGAGTGCAGAAGAACTTGGAGAGAACATCGCATTACAGATACTCCAGAAAGCTAGAAACTTCCTATTGTATTCTCTGGCACTGGATAAGTCTGCTGATCTCTCGATTATGTCACAACTTCTCGTGTTCATTTGTGGAGTTACTTTGGACTTTCAGATCACGGAAGAGTTGGCATCAGTTTGCAGCATGCACGGAAGAACAACTGGAGAAGACATTTTTATGGAAGTGCATAAAACTTTGCAAGACTATAACCTTCAGTGGAATCAGCTTAGAGGTGTAACATTTGATGGAAGAAAAACATGGCTGGAGTAAAGAAGGGTCTGATGGGGCTGATAAGGAAACAGTTGGAGGATCTTCAACTCTCCAGCACTCTGTTCATACACTGCATCATACATCAGCAAGCACTGTGGAAAAGACTTAGATATTTCTTGTGTACTGAAACCAGTCATTTCTGCAGTGAACTTCATTCGGGGTCATGCACTTAATCATTGCCAGTTCAAGGCATTTCTTGAAGAAATTGATTCGGATTTCTGTGACTTGCCTTATCACACGGCGGCGAGGTGGCTCAGCTGCGGTAAAGTCTTGTCTGGTTTTTATAAGCTGAGAAGAGAAATAGATATATTTCTTATCGAGAAATATAGAGCCGATCCACTTCTGTTGGATCCAACCTGGTGGTCAAAGTTGTCATTTTTGGTTGACATCACATCCCACATGAATGAATTGAACTTGAAACTTCAGGGGAAGAATAACCTTGTCTGTGATCTCTATAGAATCATTAAAGGATTTCGGAGAAAGTTGTCATTGTTTGAAGCACATTTGGAAGGAGGAACCTCTCTCATTTTCAGTGTTTCAATGAGTTTCATGCTGGAATCACAAAAGATGTCAACCTGGAGTTTCAGAAAAAGATTATTGGTGATTTAAATAAACATTTTTAGAGAGATTTTCGGATCTTAACAAAATCGAAAGTGACATTCTCTTTTTCAGAATCCTTTTGATTGTGTCATTGATGACGTGCCAGTGGAACTTCAGCTGGAGGTCATCGATTTACAAGGAAATGACTTGTTGAAAGCAAAACACAGAGAGGGGCAACTTATTGAATTTTACAGCTGCATACCTGAAGATGATTTTCCAAAGCTGAAGCAGTTCGCATCAATGTGCGAAATGAAGTATGTGAAATCGGTACATCGATCAAGGTTGACTGATGAACATTTGAAAGCAATTCTAATGATTGGATGCAGCAATTCAAAACCGAACATTGAAGATATATTGAAAGTCAAACGCCAATTTCATAAATCTCACTAACTTTTTTTGCAGCTAGTGAAATTCAGATATGTACTCACGATGTGCGATGTGACAAATGTTTTTACTGATGTCACCTTCTTTGATAACCTTTTGGTAAATAAAAATGTTGGTTGTATTTCTGTTTGTTTTTTATTATATGTTTGTATTGCATGCTACTCCCACATGGCTAATGTGGCGTTCTAAACTTAGTGTTAAGTCTTTTACAGAAAGCTTTCGTTCTAGCTTATGAGTATTGAACATAATGATCATGCGGCCCGCACTTCTCATTCCCCAAGTAATCTGGCCCCCTGTGAAATAGGTTTGGTGACCCCTGAACTATACTCATTAACAGGTTGATTCTCATTTTTGATCCAAGTTGGTATCTTTATCTGAATAGAACTTAATACCAGTGTCAAGAGCTGTAATTGAATATTTAAAAAACTCAATACAGCTCAATACAATTCTCTGTAAAAAATATTGTACAACAAAAGTAGACAACAAAACACAGTAAAATAATCTACCAAGTCCTCAGTGCTTCCATCTTGTGTTGAAGACTTCAAACTATCAACTTGGGTCTGTAAACGGACCAGTTCCTCTTTGCACTGACTTCGAAACTCTTGTTCTTGATGTTTTAGGTTTTCATTCATCATCACTAGTGCCTGTAGCTTTTTAATAACACTAAACAACAGCTTTGATATTTTAATTTGTACTGATACATGTTTCATCTCTATTATTCACCAATCACAAAAGTTACATCTTTCAAAACTGTTGAATATCAGCCAATGACTTCTATTTTTTACCCAAATAAACATTAAACAGTGCCTACAACTTCAGAATATTAAACAATCCTTGATATATTTTTACATTGTTAAACAGTTAAGATTAAGGATTATTTGATAATTCACTATCTTTATTAATGTTTAATAATGCACTTTCAACAGTCCTCAATTGCACAGCCCTACAATGGTTTTATTGTTTTCAAATGTTTAAATTCTACATAATTCTTGTACACTGGATTAAAAAACAGTATCAACTTTTCTCCATCACATACAAACTTCTGTTATGCTTAAAGTACTGGTAACCACTGGCTTAAGATTTCTCTAGACCAGTCACAACCTGTGAGTTTTATCATTCATTCCTCTAGACCAGTCACAACCTGTGAGTTTTATCATTCATTCCTCTAGACCAGTCACAACCTGTGAGTTTTATCATTCATTCCTCTAGACCAGTCACAACCTGTGAGTTTTATCATTCATTCCTCTAGACCAGTCACAACCTGTGAGTTTTATCATTCATTCCTCTAGACCAGTCACAACCTGTGAGTTTTTCATTCATCATTCATTCTAAAACCCTAACCAGTCACAACCTGTGAGTTTTATCATTCATTCTAAAACCTAACCAGTCACAACCTGTGAGTTTTATCATTCATTCTAAAACCTAACCAGTCACAACCTGTGAGTTTTATCATTCATTCTAAAACCTAACCAGTCACAACCTGTGAGTTTTATCATTCATTCTAAAACCTAACCAGTCACAACCTGTGAGTTTTATCATTCATTCCTCTAGACCAGTCACAACCTGTGAGTTTTATCATTCATTCTAAAACCTAACCAGTCACAACCTGTGAGTTTTATCATTCATTCTAAAACCTAAACAGTCACAACCTGTGAGTTTTATCATTCATTCTAAAACCTAAACTTAACAAACATAATAATAAAAATTGTTCATTGTGGTAAAACAAATAACAATTTGATCCAAGTAAGTTTCTTCCTTTCCAATTCATAAAAATTAATATTATTTTCAAACCCTACACAGATGAATTATGTAAAATCCATTATTAAAGTCAAGACAGTTTCCTGAAACACAAATTTGCAAGCCTGTGTAAACAAGAAATACCTATTTCAAAAAATATTTAATGACATTGTGACAATAACAAGAAATACTCTTATTTCTGATAAAGAGGAAAACCTACCTTTTATTGTTGTCATTTTCTAAGGCCTCAATTTCTCCAACTTGTTTTAGTAGCTGAGCACGTGTAGCCTGAAGCTAGTGAGACAATCCCAAACACGTATTTTAAACAAATACTAATTAACAGATCTGCAAATATGTAATTTGGCAATGAATACAACATGTAATTGAACAATTCATACTTGACAAAAAATTATTTTATGTACTATTTAATATTTATATAGAACCTAGGGTAAAACAAAGGTTAGAGTAACAGTTTTCTTACCTTGTGTAGCTTCTCCAGGTTCTCTTCATGTGTCTTCTTAAGTTCTTCATGGTTGTTTTGCACCTAGTGAGATTAACTAGAACTGTTCAAACTCCACAGATAAAATATATATATAATAAAAAAATAAAGTTTTACAAACTCTTCATAATTAATTCATGTGATGGCATAATATATCTGATGTACCGAATTTTTAAAAACATGTTTTCACTCCATTAAACAAGGTGTTGCAACTTTATTCACATAAATATGTGGAAAAACATGCATTGTAATCAAGACAGAACACTAATGGTGGAATATAAGATTATTATAATTAATATAATAATAGAAGTGTCAGTACACATTACAATCTATTTACAGTTAAGAGGATTTTAACATGTTGAGTACAAAAATCATATCCTGATATCAGATTTTGAAAGGTATCAACATACAACTAGTTCATCATAATTCTAAAGACCTCTCCATAAACATTGCGTGCTTTAACCCCTCATAACTGGTAGCATTTTAAAATTCCTTTCTACTACTGTCACTGAGTTACATTCAATATTTAATTAAACCTATTATTGTTATACATGTTATAATTTAAAGTTTTGTTTGTCATATGATCCATGAGCTATGAAAAATCTCAACTTTTGCAGCCTCTGTATTGAATAGAATGATCCCAGCCCTGTGCGTGCATGTTTAGCTAATAAGTACATTTATTTGCACTATTGACATTAATGTTTCTATGTAATTTGGCTGAATCCAGTATAAACAAGTAATAAATATTTATCTAACCCTGAAAAGTGCCTTCCCACCAACTCATATCTATGATTCAGTTTGGTAAGCCACATCTACATCCAAAACACACATGTATATGGTCATTAGAAAGAGCTCACTTTACACTGTAATCCAACAAGTTATTTTGAAATTGGTGGCAAATTGTCATCATCAGGCAGATGCAATTGTTTGTATTATTGTTAGCCTATTTGTTCACAATACCAATTCAGTTGTTTCTTAATTAAATCATACACAGGCTTTATTTTAGTATTATGTATGTTTTAAAATTCACATTTGAGAGATTTGTTAATTTCCTAAATGTTCTCTGATGTGATCATCACTTGCTGAGGGTCACAAAAAGATTTTGCCAGTGGCTGGAGTATCTCTGCTGACCATACCTACCTGTTGCCTGAGGACATCCATTGATATGTGATAATATCAATAATCAGTGGTAAAGAACGGAAAAGGAAAATTATACATTAAATATAAACAATAAATGGAGAAATAAAGACATGAAATAAAATATAAATATTGACCTTAAACAAAAGCTTTTGGTATTCATTTGAAAGGTTCTAGAAGTTAATAAAATAAAATATAAATATTGGCCTTAAACAAAAACTTTTGGTATTAATTTGAAAGGTTCTAGAGGTTAATCAAATAAAATGTAAAACTATAAGATAATAAATGGTATTTTTATATTCAACATGAAAATCACCTTGCAGGTGAACTATTCAAAGTGCAAATAACTATATTAAATAATGAATTTTTATCAGAAATACTAGCTAAAATAAACAATAAATGTTTTACTTTTTCAAAACTACATACTTTTAGGAAAGTTCTTGTCAAATTTTAAACAATTTCATCCACAATTTTTATTTTTGGAAAGAAATATGATGAAAGTGGTTACCTACCAGAAGTTTTTGCTGCCAGTAGTTGTAGGGTTAAGTAGTTTTAAACTGAGACTGTTGCACAAAAACCAATTTTCAAAACTCATTACAACATTCCTACCATGTAATGATCAATACTGAATGCTCTGGTGATTTTAACTTATTCTGGAATATTCAAATCAAGATCATAAATTCTGTTTCAAACACTATATACACCATTCCTACCTCTTGAATCTGTTGGTTCTTTGCCGAGAGCTGTTTATTAAGTGATGCTACTACCCGCATGTGATGTTGCATTCCACCCACCTCTTTAGTCCTATCCTGAGCAGCCAACTGTGCTTGCTAGAAAAAAAATACTACTTTTTTGAATTTTAAATAAAACTGACTGTATAATATATCTATCACAAAAAATTAAACATAATATAAAAAATAATACTACAAGGATATTTAATATTTCTGGTTTACTACAAAGCTATTTGATGTTTAAAGATTATACAATAACTGGTTTCATTAAACTTTTATTCTAATACTGAGAGTCTAGAGAACACGAGAACTGAATAATAATTATGTAAACCACATAATGAGAAAGTTAATCAAAATACCTCATTATTACAATTATTACTTTCTATATTCCTTAACAGCAAATCAAATGTTTTTACATCATTCTTAGTTAAAAATTCCATCCTGCTAATAAAACAGATTTTATTAATTAACTATGTACTGAAAAAAAATTATATCCAATGTTTGTTTCTTTCATTCAATCTTGAGTGTTTTTATGTTTAGGAACACATTATTTGTTCAGAATTTTTGTTAAAGTGAAATATACTGTTACGTTTTGCATATACATTGCCACAAAGTATGAAGCGCATTTTTGCTTGTGGCAGTGGGATGAAAAATGTAAATTTTTATATCTGCAGACAGACACAATTACCACTAGGCCACACCCAGCATAACTGTCTTTTTGCTCTAAAGGTCAAAATAAAAGCTACAAAGTTATCTGCAGCTAATAAAAATGAAAATATCTTAGAAAGGTTTAATATAAACAAAATTACAATGTAGTAAGTTGTGAATTTGCCAGTTAAAACACCAAATGTTATCATACACATTTACCACGTCAGTCAAGTCAAATATTACAGTACGCATTTACCACGTCAGTCAAGTCAAATATTACAGTACGCATTTACCACGTCAGTCAAGTCAAATATTACAGTACGCATTTACCACGTCAGTCAAGTCAAATATTACAGTACGCATTTACCACGTCAGTCAAGTCAAATATTACAGTACACATTTACCACGTCAGTCAAGTCAAATATTACAGTACGCATTTACCACGTCAGTCAAGTCAAATATTACAGTACGCATTTACCACGTCAGTCAAGTCAAATATTACAGTACGCATTTACCACGTCAGTCACATCAAATATTACAGTACACATTTACCACGTCAGTCACATCAAATACTACAATACACATTTACCACGTCAGTCACATCAAATACTACAATACACATTTACCACATCAGTCACATCAAATACTACAATACACATTTACCACATCAGTCACATCAAATATTACAGTACATATTTACATCAGTCACGTCAAATATTACAGTACACATTTACCACATCAGTCACAAAAAACGTTCTGTAAACATTTACCACATCAGTCATATCAAAAGTTATAGTAAACATTTACCACTTGTGACTAAAAGTTAGAGTAAAAATCTATAACAAAGTATGCTGTTGTATAACCTGCAAACTAAAATAGAATAAACATTAATATGAATTGTAAGATTAAACCCAAACATCAGAGAAGAAAGTTATCATTGGGATATAAAAAAGATTAAACCCATGAAGTGTAGAAAATAAATTGCCCCAAAGACTAAAATAATAACTAAACCCAGAGGTTACTACTAGGTTTCACTCCAATGTTATAACAAAGACTAAACCCATAGGTTACTACAAACTTTCACTCCAAGGATAAAAACAACTAAACCCATAAGTTACAACTTTCACTCTGAACATTATAACAAAGATAAAACCTTCAAGTTACTGCTAACTTTCACTCAAAGGATTATGACAACTAAACCCATTGGCTCTACTACCTTTCACTCCAAGGATTACAACAAAGGTAAAACCTACAGATTACTACTAACTTTCACTCAAAAAGTTATAAAGACAACTTACTCTGTCAGCATATTCTGATGCCACCTGTTGGATTTCACTGGACTGAAGACTGACTATTGAACCAACAGCACTTGGTGTAAGCTTGCTCTGGAAGTATAACAAAGAATATACTGGTGATTAAAATAACCTATGTATACTATACATGATAAATCAAGTGAATACAGATATATTACTACATGTAAAGTTCATAACTGGTGGTTCTCTTGACAACAAAACTTAGGAAGCAACTGGATTATCACTTCAGATTCACCCCAGTAAGGTGTAAAATCTGAAACTGTAGATGTAAGATTATTAAATTAAATTAAATAAGTAGGTTGTAAAGATAGAATGATTGGTAATAATCATTTTGTGGTAATTAATATAATTATGTATATTATAATCATTTTGTGGTAATTAATATAATTATGTATATTATAATCATTTTGTGGTATACATAATTAATATAATTCTATTATCTCCATAGTTTGAAATAGAGATTTGATGATATAACATGAACTGGAAGCTTATCCAAAAGTTAATGGGTCATAGATACATCAGGACTTTTAGTTGTACATATTACAAAGGATAAGAAAGATAAGTGTACATATTACAAAGGATAAGAAAGATAAGTGTTGCACTAATTATCCTCACATTTGTGTACTAATGATGTGATCATGCTGGTTTCTAATTCCTTGTATTTAGCTATTACTTAACTAAAAGAAAGACCAACATTTAACACTTCGATGATTAATTCATTAACTAAAGATTTGTTCAAACCTGAAATAAAACTTCATCAAACAATATCCACATATTACTCTAAATGTATTTATTATTTAATGAGAGCATTATTACAACCTGGGTATGAGAGTTGGGCTGCACATATATTTATAGAATCACATGCTGATACAATATTTTCCTTTAAAGTACAATAGTGCTTATGATAAATCATGCAATATTACATCATTCAAATTATTATAAACATACGCTCTTAGAATGTTAGAAATGAAAGAAAAACTGTAATTCTGGTCATCCTTACTTAAAACTAGTCTTTGTTAGATTCCAATCTGTTAAAAAGATTCAAAACTTTTAACACAGATCCATCTTTTACCCACTGCAAAAGTCAATGAAATATCCCAAAGACATTTACAGTCAACACTAACCTCTTGTTCTTCCATGACTCGCATACCACTCAGTAGTGACTGGATTCTCTGCTGGGTTAGTTACAAAAAGTGAAAAATACAACTTAGAAACACCACTGCAGAATACAATACTTTAAAAGTAGTGGAGGCTACTTGGAATGAAGACATATTAGCTAAACTTAAAAAAATGAGAGACATCAAGCAAAACAAAACTGATTAATGATTCAAGGATCACATTCAGCTACTTTAGTATCAATTCAACTAGTTCACCTTTATATAGTTTATAATGTATAATGACAAAAACTATAAAGTGTTAAGACATACCAATATAAGTTTATTAGTTTCACAACACACACAGCTACATGCTAGGACACATTTTGTTATAATGAGTTATCACACATGTATATAAAGTTTATTACACAACATCCAACCCTGATTTTTACCATCAAATAATGAAACAAAAACTTACACCACAGTCCATACAAAATATTATAAAGTTGTAAATGACAAATATTTTGAAATATCACTTTTTGTATCTTTTAAAAAATGAATCACACGTAAAACAAGATTGTCAGCTTGGTTCTCGTATAGTGTAAAGCCTATTCCAACTGCTGGGATCAAACACTGAACTATACAACCAAAGATGTCGAGTTCATAAGTCCTTTGTCATTTTCAATATTATACACCTTCATGTTTATCACTGAGGCAACTGGATAATAAAAATCAAACTGAACTGTTATATTGTTATTTATCTATTTTTTAATAACAACAACAAATATTATGTTTATTAAACCATCATAAGAATTACACAGAACTAAATATTTATGCCAGGACAACTGGTGAAAACTTAAGTGTGTGTATGTGGTCTCAAACTGAAAAGAAGAGATTTGATACGACACACTGAAAAAGAAAGATTTCTTTATTAATCTCGAAGTATGTGAATGGACATTCCAAAGTTATCTAAATTGTTAGACAACAAGAAAACAGATGAAAATAATCATAAATTATTCTCATCATCATGTGTGTATTTGAAGCAAAAAATAAATTAAGAAGAAAGAGAAAAATACTGAATTTGGATAAAAACAACTGACTGATCTTTAAAACATTCGTACAAGAAAAGAGTTTCTCCTTGTACTTCTTTGGGTAATTTAGATTAAATAAATTAAATGTTTTGACTTAAATTAAAAATTGAAGTTACTAATGGAGGCTTAACAAAAACCTCTCACTTTGTTTCTATGTATACTTTCAAATTCAACACAAAAGACTTGAATTAAGACTGAAGTAAAACCCTTGATGAATGGTAAGATGTTGGAAACTGAGGATTTTGTTACAGTCAAAGTTAAGGTGATTACTGAATTAAACTTTAGTTTCTTATCACTCAAAATTTACTAATTTGATCAACAAAAGGCTCTGTCAATCTGTCAAATTTTACAGATTTATGAGCCATAAAATTAATGCTACATTAAATTGTTGAATTTCTAGGAGTAACAAACTCCATTCTCAAACTTTAAAATAAACAGTGAATACTAAATGTACTCAGTAAATAAAATAGAAACCTCTTCTTCCTCTTGACTTTCTTCATCGGTGAGTTTAGTTTTCTTCTCCACAGTATCCCCCTGAAAATAAAGGTTCTCATGTCAAATTTACAATACCACTTATAAAAATAAATGTAAAGATGAGTGTTGAATGCTGTTGTTAACAAGAAAGATTAAACACACTGGATACAATTCGTTTTTTAAATTCTTTCTTACTCAGGGTTCAACATATACATGTATGAAAAAAATAAACAAAACAGGTCAATTCTTCACAAGTTTGTGCCACAAACAATACTAGAAACTGTGACAAACTTACCTGCTTCAATGCTCCTGCCTGGGAAAGTCCGTGTCTTCTACAGAAAAAAATAAAAAAAATAAAAATTGTTCCCCCGAATGATTGCGTTGACCCTACCTAAGGTGAAAACGAAGTTCTATACATGTTAAAAAATCAAATAGAAATCAAACAAAATGAAAACAGAGAAACTACTAGCTTCTAACCAAGTATTCTTTAAGAATGAACTTTCAAATAAAGTAAATAATATATAAATTATCACTCAATACTTTAGTTACTCAACAAAGTAAAACCACCTTTACTACAATGTGACAGATCCTACAGGAATGTAACTATTGTGACAGGTCCTACAAGAATGTAACTATTGTGACAGATCCTACAGGATTGTAACTACTGTGACAGGTCCTACAGGATTGTAACTACTGTGACAGGTCCTACAAGATTGTAACTACTGTCACAGGTCCTAATAGACTAACTATTGTGACAGGTCCTACAAGATTGTAACTATTGTGACAGGTCCTACAAGACTGTAACTACTGTGACACATCCTGCAGGAATGTAACTATTGTAACAGGTCCTACAAGAATGTAACTATTGTGACAGGTCCTACAAGAATGTAACTATTGTGACAGGTCCTACAAGAATGTAACTATTGTGACAGGTCCTACAAGATTGTAACTACTGTGACAAGTCCTACAAGATTGTAACTATTGTGACAGGTCCTACAAGAATGTAACTATTGTAACAGGTCCTACAAGAATGTAACTATTGTAACAGGTCCTACAAGATTGTAACTACTGTGACAGGTCCTACAAGATTGTAACTATTGTGACAGGTCCTACAAGAATGTAACTATTGTAACAGGTCCTAATAGACTAACTATTGTGAGAGGATTAAAAGATTGTAACCATCATAATGCATCTTGAACCATAAATCTTTTTTTAAATTCTCCAATTTTTTATCTAAATTTGAAAATAACACTCCATCACTTCTTTCATAAACTTTCTTCTAATTCCTTACAAAGAAAATTCATTTCAAATTTATCATAGTTATGAAAGACTTTACAATACTGAAATAATAGAATCTTTATAATATTAATTAATCTAAAACTCTAAATTGTAACATCTAACATGCTAACCACCACAAGAGCTTCTAATTATAGAAACGTTCTGCAAACACTTCTGGTGTATGTGTTAAGTTTTTAAATTCAATTTTTTGCTTGTTCTGCCAGAATTATTTTCATGGTGTTCTAAAACTCACTTCCCAAGAAAATTTACAATATATTTACAAAAGAGAGTTAATAAGATGTTCTGAAATAGTTTTCAACCAAAGAGACATATGTGATCAGATTCTGTCATCGTCTGATGTGGAAACTGAGATTTTTGAACAGACCCTTGCATTATTCACTCAGGTTTAAGGGGTGAAGACTACAAACTTTGCAGTTAAATGAAAATATTTTAAATGCTTCATAAGTTCCAGAAACCAAGAACTGATTTACAAGGTAGATAAACATATAAATATTATTCAATAGATCATGGACTTAATTTTTCTTTAAACTGACATTTTAAATTTTCTGAAAAACATAGTTCTTCAGACAATATTTAGTATGAACAGTGTTAAATGACTCAATAAATAAAATAAAGTTGCAATTTTTTGTCTTTATAAGGGTTTACAATTCAGTGATAAGTAAAGGAAACTGGAAGTCTTAGTTAAAAACATCCCACATGAATTTATATTTTACCTTCCATATTCCAGAAGAGTTGTCTGGACTCTAGTTTCTTCATCTTTTATCTTATGTGGAGCTTGATGACGATATTTTCTGCTAGGTCGGTAACTTTCCTTCGAGGATGAGATGATTAAATATTAGTTGCGTGATTCAAGGGAGATGAAACTTACTTCTTGAAGTTAATGTTCCTGTCACCAGTATGGAAGAGGCACTAATTAACACGACACCAAACCATATCAGTACACTGAGTTTACTGCAACTGTTGTGCTTTTATATGAGGTTCAACGTGTACATCCACATAAAGTAGTGCCAAGTTCTCAAATGGCCTTATTTTTTAACTTAAAAACAACAACTAATAATTTCTTTTATTTATTATTTTAGTTAAAAATAGGGTCATTTAAAACTTGGCACTACTTTATGTGGATGTACACGCTTGAAACTCATATAAAAGCACTTTACAGTTGCAGTAAACTATCACTTTACTAATGTTGTGTTACTGGGGAAAGGAAAGCTAACTTCAAGAGGTAAGTTTCATCTTACTTAACCCCAAATAGTTGTACCTTATTTCCTTATTTTTTTATTTTCATGTTTTTAAGTTTATCTTTTTTCAGATTCTTATTTTAACTTGGGAAAGCAGTCACCTTCCCACAACTGTCTGCAGGTAGTGAAGGGTGATATAGATATGGGACGTTGTGGGCTTGAGCACCCACATCTCACTCTCCTAATTTCTAATCTTATGTGAGACTAGTGAATTGGAAGTTAAGACTGATAGACGGTGTATCCCCACCGCAAAGTGAGTCCTACTTCCACAGTCACCTTCAATACCTAGGATACATTTTATAATCTGACATTGTAGCTTGTATCCTAGGATCTTTTTTTAAAAATTAAAAATGCAGTGTATTTTGTTTAATTATAATGTGTTTTGTTTTAGCTTAAAAAATTATGAATATATACACATACACACACACTTTTGAAATTAAGAAATTAAAACTTACATTGAAATTGAAACACTTTGATAATAAAGTAGTTTAAAATTGCTTTAAATGTCACTTTGTAAAAACTTTTTGATACGTATATTTTGACCTACCAGTAGTGAGAGAGTTTAGAATAATATACAAACAAACAGGATATTTTTATTATCCTGTAATGTGTTTGACATGTTAACTAATTCATTCTTTATAAATGAACCAGTGTGTTCCAATCTAAGATTACAACATTCTCTCTTCAAATGATAATTAAAGCTAGTGATTTCAAAAGAGAAACAGTTTACAGTTGGACACTTGTATCCTCTAGAGGATAAGTGGAGCTCCTACCTTCAGGTCCATCAATGATGTAATCATCTTTGTCTTCCTTCCTTCAAACTCTCCATCCTAAAGTGTGAATCAAGTTTTGTTAGGTAACCATCAGCATATTCAATTTCATGAACTAAAATTCTTGTGCAGGTTTGAGAGAGCATGTATTTTTAAAAACTAACTATTAAATAGTATTTTGATGTGTTAATAAACATTTTACCATTGGATTAAAATAGGATGTATCACTAATTAATACATGCAAGATTAATCAGTTTCCTAATATTGTATGAGATCATACAACAAAGTGTCATGAAGAGGTCACCAGATCACTGCAAAATTTAATTTTGAAGTAAATATATCTTATAAACTATTGTATGTCTACAAATGAATCCTTTTAAACAATTTCTGAAATTTAACAGAACTAACAAATGAGTGCTTTTAAAACTAACTTCTCAAAATTAACAGGACAAATAAATTTTTAAACCTAATTCTCAAATTTAACAGAACAACAAACAAATAAATGCTTTTAAAACTAATTTCTCAAATTTGAGTGACTTACAGCTGGGAAGTTGTGAGATTTATAGAACTGCGATATAGAATAAGCTCGAATATAATCCCCCATTTCTTCACGGTTTTCAATCGCACGTTTCACCAGCCACTGTTCAATATAAATATTTAATTATTGAAAATCAGAAAACGAAACACATGCAAATATATACATAAAAGATGCTAAAATAATACCAGCATTCCAAAGTTATCTATATTGCTCAAATTTCTTCTTCAAGTGCAGAAACATATAAAAGTAGTTTTAATAATTACAAAAAAAAACACATTACAAGGGTACTCAAAAAAATAAATAGAAAGTACATAACACAATATATATTGTTTTAAAGACATGCAACATTTAGATTTAACTCATTTAGTAATAACTTTGAAAGCACAGTCTAAGTTATAATTAATTAGGTACAGTAATTATTCATTTCAAAGGCACGATTAGATATTTACTCTCCTTGAGACGAAGATTTTGTTACATAAAAATACAAAGAAAAACATTCTAATACTTGGTAAATAAATTCACAGTCATCTCCAATAGAAACAATGTAATCGACAATCCAAGTTCCAACAAAATAACCACAGAATTAATAAACTCCAGCAACTTATCTACACAAAAATTACTGCAGACACAAAAAGTCACAGAATCTAGTACCTGCACAACAGGATATATGTGGATAAAATCTAGACCTTGTATTTGATGGGGCTCAATACGATGAGGACATTTCATTCTTGGTAGAACAGCAACAATCTTTTCTGTTAAAGTACTGAATAATATAAAACAAATACCTTTCATTACTCATAATACTGAAGTAGCTAGAACTGATAGTAAGATGAATGTGACACTACAAAATGTAACATATGTTTCACACACACTTGAAGAGTTCCTCTATCATAAGGTTTATCTTTACAAGATTGTCCTTGGAATCAGTGTTGGTGCTTCTTACTTAAAACACTTTTTTAAATCTACATATTGTCACCCAACAGCTACACTATTAAATAAATATATATCATGAGTAACACTGTTGTTTTTATACTGTTAACAAACACTTGTTGAACAGATCACTTGTAATGATAAAACTGTAAAAATTTCTCAATTTAAGTAGTTTTTTTTAGTGTACAAAAAAAAAATTAGTTTATATTTTTATTGGAAAGATGTAAAAACACTTAGTATTGAAATATTTATTTCTCTCTATCGTACTTATCTCAGAAATGCCACACATTACTTATACAGTTGTATCATCTAACTTACATTTTTTGACCAATGGTCAGATTTTCATGGAACAGAAGATCAACATTAACATCCACGCTGCACATCTCAATACACCAGGTCATGCCACCTACGATCTGGTAACAAAAATATGGGGTATTATTTAACATCGAAACCTTCAGGAATATAGACAAAATTTACAAAGCTAATTACAATATGAACAATAACAAAACAATCCATAAATGTTACAACTGAACTATAATTACAATATAAACAATGACAAAACAATCCATAAATGTTACAACTGAACTATAATTACAATATGAACAATAACAAAACAATCCATAAATGTTACAACTGAACTATAATTACAATATAAACAATGACAAAACAATCCATAAATGTTACAACTGAACTATAAACTCTGCTAGCGGAGCACCAGAAGATTCCACTTCTCACCTAGGTTGAATAATTCACCATAATACAGTAGGTTGTTATCCTGATTTCCTAGTTGGTGGATTAGTACACAAGTTGATTTCGAATCCTGGTACCTTTTCTAATTAATTTTTTTGTGTTCTTTGCTTAATAGAAAACCTGTGTCCCCCACAACTCTTTTATTTTATAAGTAACCCAGATGTTTTATTCAGTCAATGATTTGTGAGGTAGTTTTACACACATCTCTCTCTCCCATAGCCTAAAGAAGTTTCATCTTTAAACCACCAATCAGCTTGTTAACACTTTTGTGAAAAGAATAGTCATGAATTAGTGTCAGAGACAGATGTTAAACTTGTGTCTGTCAAGTAGATAGGGACTAGTGTCAGAGCCAGATGTCACACTAGTGTTTGTCAAGTAGATAGGAACTACTGTCAGAATAAGATGTTACACTAGTGTTTGTCAAGTAGATAGGGACTACTGTCAGAATAAGATGTTACACTAGTATTTGTCAAGTATATAGGGACTACTGTCAGAATAAGATGTTACACTAGTATTTGTCAAGTATATAGGGACTACTGTCAGAATAAGATGTTACACTAGTGTTTGTCAAATAGATAGGGACTACTGTCAAAATAAGATGCTACACTAGTGTTTGTCAAGTATATAGGGACTAGTGTCAGAATAAGATGATACACTAGTGTTTGTCAAGCAGATAGGGACTACTGTCAGAATAAGATGTTACACTAGTATTTGTCAAGTATATAGGGACTACTGTCAGAATAAGATGTTACACTAGTATTTGTCAAGTATATAGGGACTACTGTCAGAATAAGATGTTACACTAGTGTTTGTCAAATAGATAGGGACTACTGTCAAAATAAGATGCTACACTAGTGTTTGTCAAGTATATAGGGACTAGTGTCAGAATAAGATGATACACTAGTGTTTGTCAAGCAGATAGGGACTACTGTCAGAATAAGATGTTACACTAGTATTTGTCAAGTATATAGGGACTACTGTCAGAATAAGATGTTACACTAGTATTTGTCAAGTATATAGGGACTACTGTCAGAATAAGATGTTACACTAGTGTTTGTCAAATAGATAGGACTACTGTCAAAATAAGATGCTACACTAGTGTTTGTCAAGTATATAGGGACTAGTGTCAGAATAAGATGATACACTAGTGTTTGTCAAGCAGATAGGGACTACTGTCAAAATAAGATGTCACACTAGTGTTTGTCAAGTAGATAGGGACTAGTGTCAGAATAAGATGTCACACTAGTGTTTGTCAAGTAGATAGGGACTACTGTCAGAATAAGATGTTAAACTAGTGTTTGTCAAGCAGATAGGGACTAGTGTCAGAATAAGATGTTACACTAGTGTTTGTCAAGTAGATAGGGACTAGTGTCAGAATAAGATGTCACACTAGTGTTTGTCAAGTAGATAGGGACTAGTGTCAAAATAAGATGTTAAACTAGTGTTTGTCAAGCAGATAGGGGCTAGTGTCAGAATAAGGTGTTACACTAGTGTTTGTCAAGTAGATAGGGACTACTGTCAGAATAAGATGTTAAACTAGTGTTTGTCAAGCAGATAGGGACTAGTGTCAGAATAAGATGTCACACTAGTGTTTGTCAAGTAGATAGGGACTAGTGTCAGAATAAGATGCTACACTAGTGTTTGTAAAGTAGATAGAGACTAGTGTCAGAATAAAATGTTACACTAGTGTTTGACTGAATCACTTTGAATATCTACGGTAACCACCTTCACCAACGAAAAGTTTAAGGATAAGAAAGACAATCTATGAATTGTACTTAGGTAAGCCTTGTTCTGATTTCACTGTATGACGTTTTAAACAAAATCTCATTGGATATCAAAGATTTTCAAATGAACTTTATAAATTATGATGGTTTACATAGAAAGATCAAGTAGTAATGACACTCACTCTTCAAAACAACCCCCCCCCAAGTGGTAAACCCAAGAGCTCATGATGCTAAATTGTTTTACAATAACAAGGACTAGAAAGGAAAGTTATTAAATTCTATGCTTTTCAAAATAATATCAAAAGACTTAAAAAATCTTCAGGAAATACTAATTCTGTAACATCTGGATCTTAAACAGCTAGATGTCAGGAAATACTAATCCTGTGACACCAGGATCTTAAACAGCTAGATGTCAGGAAATACTAATTCTGTAACACCAGGAACGTAAACAGCTAGATGTCAGGAAATACTAATTCTGTAACATCTGGATCTTAAAGAGCTAGATGTCAGGAAATACTAATTCTGTAACATCTGGATCTTAAACAGCTAGATGTCAGGAAATACTAATTCTGTAACACCAGGATCTTAAACAGCTAGATGTCAGGAAATACTAATTCTGTAACACCAGGATCTTAAACAGCTAGATGTCAGGAAATACTAATTCTGTAACACCAGGATCTTAAACAGCTAGATGTCAGGAAATACTAATTCTGTAACATCTGGATCTTAAACAGCTAGATGTCAGGAAATACTAATTCTGTAACACCAGGAACTTAAACAGCTAGATGTCAGGAAATACTAATTCTGTAACATCTGGATCTTAAACAGCTAGATCTCAGGAAATACTAATTCTGTAACATCTGGATCTTAAACAGCTAGATGTCAGGAAATACTAATTCTGTAACACCAGGATCTTAAACAGCTAGATGTCAGGAAATACTAATTCTGTAACACCAGGATCTTAAACAGATAGATGTCAGGAAATACTAATTCTGTAATACCTGGATCTTAAACAGCTAGATGTCAGGAAATACTAATTCTGTAACATCTGGATCTTAAACAGCTAGATGTCAGGAAATACTAATTCTGTAACACCAGGAACTTAAACAGCTAGATGTCAGGAAATACTAATTCTGTAACATCTGGATCTTAAACAGCTAGATGTCAGGAAATACTAATTCTGTAACATCTGGATCTTAAACAGCTAGATGTCAGGAAATACTAATTCTGTAACACCAGGATCTTAAACAGCTAGATGTCAGGAAATACTAATCCTGTGACACCAGAATCTTAAACAGCGAGATGTCAGGAAATACTAATCCTGTGACACCAGAATCTTAAACAGCTAGATGTCAGGAAATACTAATCCTGTGACACCAGAATCTTAAACAGCTAGATGTCAGGAAATACTAATCCTGTGACACCAGGATTTTAAACAGCTAGATGTCAGGAAATACTAATTCTGTAACATCTGGATCTTAAACAACTAGATGTCAGGAAATACTAATTCTGTAACACCAGGAACTTAAACAGCTAGATGTCAGGAAATACTAATTCTGTAACATCTGGATCTTAAACAACTAGATGTCAGGAAATACTAATTCTGTAACATCTGGATCTTAAACAGCTAGATGTCAGGAAATACTAATTCTGTAACACCAGGAACTTAAACAGCTAGATGTCAGGAAATACTAATTCTGTAACATCTGGATCTTAAACAGCTAGATGTCAGGAAATACTAATTCTGTAACACCTGGATCTTAAACAGGTAGATGTCAGGAAATACTAATTCTGTAACACCAGGATCTTAAACAGCTAGATGTCAGGAAATACTAATCATGTAATACCAGAATCTTAAACAGCTAGATGTCAGAAAATACTAATCCTGTGACACCAGAATCTTAAACAGCTAGATGTGAGGAAATACTAATCCTGTAACATCTGGATCTTAAACAGCTAGATGTCAGGAAATACTAATTCTGTAACATCTGGATCTTAAACAGCTAGATGTCAGGAAATACTAATTCTGTAACACCTGGATCTTAAACAGCTAGATGTCAGGAAATACTAATTCTGTAACATCTGGATCTTAAACAGCTAGATGTCAGGAAATACTAATTCTGTAACATCTGGATCTTAAACAGCTAGATGTCAGGAAATACTAATTCTGTAACACCTGGATCTTAAACAGGTAGATGTCAGGAAATACTAATTCTGTAACACCAGGATCTTAAACAGCTAGATGTCAGGAAATACTAATCCTGTAATACCAGAATCTTAAACAGCTAGATGTCAGGAAATACTAATCCTGTGACACCAGGATATTAAACAGCTAGATGTGAGAAAATACTAATCCTGTGACATTTGGATCTTAAAACTATAAATAATTTCGTGTTGCTGCTCTTTCTAACCTAAGAAGATAAATACTTGATAAACAAGAAAATGTGTCTTCACCAAAGAACAAAATTTTAATACCACCTTATCAAAGGGAGAGAGTCCTTTAATTCTTGCCCTGAAGTAACCTGCAGCCAGTAGTAGTTCAACAGTTTCTTCAAGTTTGACCTGCTGCTCTTCATCTACTTTCGTTTCAATCTTACAAAGAAACAGAAACGTTCAATTGAAACTGACCACTTCACTCCAATAACCAAAAGGTGTACTTGTATTAGTTCTGTATCAGGTTTTCTGAAATTATTTAAACACTTGTCCCCAAAACATGGGAAAGTACATCTTAGAATCCTTGTAAAACTTGTGTAATTTTAACAGTTATCTTGATAATAAACATTAAAAGATTGTTGTTTACCTTTTTACACAAATACTAAAATTTCTTACACACATTCAAGTAACTTGTTTTTACTGAAAACATTTCTATTAAATCCACATTATTCAACAATTATCTGGTTACACTACAATACTACAAGTTGTTAATTTAAGAACACAAATGATACTGACACTTAATAACTGATCACTCTTTACTGGCCAGGTCATGTCACTAATAACAACAGTGACCATTTGAACTGCACTCAATACCAGAGTCTATTTTATTGTAATGTGATATTCCATTTACTGGTTAATAGAGTAAATATGGATATCATAAACCACAAAATACTGAAAATGGAAGATCAGAGAAACAACTTGATAGTTTCCCAAACTCTCCCAGGTTTAGAGAACAGAAATCTGGAACAGGAAAGATACAGGTGTATTATTCACCAAACGTGTACATAGCAAGTCCACAGGAACAATCTTATGTCAGAAAAATAATGTGGACTATAATTTGGACTTTACAAGTATCTTTGGTAAGTCTGGCTAGCTTTTAGTAAATACTAAAGATAAATATTAAGTTTTTCTCCTAATGATACATTCACAAAATGATAAAGTACGTCCGACTCGAACCCTCAATAGTTGAGTAACCAGAGCTCTTCAACTAGTTCGTTACAAGCTCTCCTCTCAATTAATTCCAAGGACTATCCTTACTCTATTTAACATAACTACATAATAATCACACTTCCCCTGTATTTCATTTAACCTGTTATTTGTTTGAACACTTAAATAATCTGTTTGACCCAAGATTCTGGACTGACATGTCTGAATCTCACATTTCATGTCACAAGCAGGACATTCTCAACTTAATTCATTGCATTTCCTTCATGTTGTGAGGTTTAACCAAACCTGCAGAAGACAAAATTAGCAGTGGCTAGCTGACAAACAACAGTGGATTCTAGTTCAGACAGAGGCCATCACTTCTTATCATTTGCTAATTGCAGCTCAATTATTAAGATTTAGACCAGATGTAAACAATGGTCAACATGAATGACAAAACAACATTATGATATTTGGTATATAAACCACTTGATGTCCACTTGTTCTCATACAGAGTTTACTGAAAACGACATTATGATATTTGGTATATAAACCTCTTGGTGCCTACTTGTTCTCATACAGTGTTTACTGAAAACAACATTATGATATTTGGTATATAAACCTCTTGGTGCCAACTTGTTCTCATACAGTGTTTAATGAAAAAAACATTGTGATATTTGGTATATAAACCTGTTGGTGCCTACTTGTTCTCATACAGTTTTTACTGAAAACAACATTTTGATATTTGGTATATAAACCTCCTGGTGCCCACTTGTTCTCATACAGTGTTTACTGAAAAAAACATTATGATATTTGGTATATAAACCTCTTGGTGCCAACTTGTTCTCATACAGTGTTTAATGAAAAAACATTGTGATATTTGGTATATAAACCTGTTGGTGCCTACTTGTTCTCATACAGTTTTTACTGAAAACAACATTTTGATATTTGGTATATAAACCTCCTGGTGCCCACTTGTTCTCATACAGTGTTTACTGAAAAAAACATTATGATATTTGGTATATAAACCTCTTGGTGCCAACTTGTTCTCATACAGTGTTTAATGAAAAAAACATTGTGATATTTGGTATATAAACCTCTTGGTGCCAACTTGTTCTCATACAGTGTTTAATGAAAAAAACATTATGATATTTGGTATATAAACCTCCTGGTGCCCACTTGTTCTCATACAGTGTTTACTGAAAACAACATTGTGATATTTGGTATATAAACCTCCTGGTCCCTACTTGTTCTCATACAGTGTTTACTGAAAACAACATTATGATATTTGGTATATAAACCTCCTGGTGCCCACTTGTTCTAATACAGTGTTTACTGAAAACAACATTTTGATATTTGGTATATAAACCTCCTGGTGCCCACTTGTTCTAATACAGTGTTTACTGAAAAAAACATTGTGATATTTGGTATATAAACCTCCTGGTCCCTACTTGTTCTCATACAGTGTTTACTGAAAACAACATTGTGATATTTGGTACATAAACCTCTTGGTGCCCACTTGTTCTCATACAGTGTTTACTGAAAACAACATTATGATATTTGGTATATAAACCTCCTGGTCCCTACTTGTTCTCATACAGTGTTTACTGAAAACAACATTATGATATTTGGTATATAAACCTCCTGGTGCCCACTTGTTCTCATACAGTGTTTACTGAAAACAACATTGTGATATTTGGTATATAAACCTCTTGGTGCCCACTTGTTCTCATACAGTGTTTACTGAAAACAACATTATGATATTTGGTATATAAACCTCTTGGTGCCCACTTGTTCTCATACAGTGTTTACTGAAAACAACATTATGATATTTGGTATATAAACCTCCTGGTGCCCACTTCTTCTCATACTGTGTTTACTGAAAACAACATTGTGATATTTGGTATATAAACCTCTTGGTGCCCACTTGTTCTAATACAGTGTTTACTGAAAACAACATTATGATATTTGGTATATAAACCTCTTGGTGCCCACTTGTTCTCATACAGTGTTTACCGAAAACAACATTGTGATATTTGGTATATAAACCTCTTGGTGCCCACTTGTTCTCATACAGTGTTTACTGAAAACAACATTATGATATTTGTTATATAAACCTCTTGGTGCCCACTTGTTCTCATACAGTGTTTACTGAAAACAACATTATGATATTTGGTATATAAACCTCCTGGTGCCCACTTGTTCTCATACAGTGTTTACTGAAAACAACATTGTGATATTTGGTATATAAACCTCTTGGTGCCCACTTGTTCTCATACAGTGTTTACTGAAAACAACATTATGATATTTGTTATATAAACCTCTTGGTGCCCACTTGTTCTCATACAGTGTTTACTGAAAACAACATTATGATATTTGGTATATAAACCTCCTGGTGCCCACTTGTTCTCATACAGTGTTTACTGAAAACAACATTGTGATATTTGGTATATAAACCTCTTGGTGCCCACTTGTTCTCATACTGTGTTTACTGAAAACAACATTGTGATATTTGGTATATAAACCTCCTGGTGCCCACTTGTTCTAATACAGTGTTTACTGAAAACAACATTATGATATTTGGTATATAAACCTCCTGGTGCCCACTTGTTCTCATACAGTGTTTACTGAAAACAACATTGTGATATTTGGTATATAAACCTCCTGGTGCCAACTTGTTCTAATACAGTGTTTACTTAAAACAACATTATGATATTTGGTATATAAACCTCTTGGTGCCCACTTGTTCTAATACAGTGTTTACTGAAAACAACATTATGATATTTGGTATATAAACCTCTTGGTGCCTACTTGTTCTCATACAGTGTTTACTGAAAACAACATTGTGATATTTGGTATATAAACCTCTTGGTGCCCACTTGTTCTCATACTGTGTTTACTGAAAACAACATTGTGATATTTGGTATATAAACCTCTTGGTGCCCACTTGTTCTCATACAGTGTTTACTGAAAACAACATTGTGATATTTGGTATATAAACCTCTTGGTGCCCACTTGTTCTCATACTGTGTTTACTGAAAACAACATTGTGATATTTGGTATATAAACCTCCTGGTGCCCACTTGATCTAATACAGTGTTTACTGAAAACAACATTATGATATTTGGTATATAAACCTCTTGGTGCCTACTTGTTCTCATACAGTGTTTACTGAAAACAACATTGTGATATTTGGTATATAAACCTCTTGGTGCCCACTTGTTCTCATACTGTGTTTACTGAAAACAACATTGTGATATTTGGTATATAAACCTCTTGGTGCCCACTTGTTCTAATACAGTGTTTACTGAAAACAACATTATGATATTTGGTATATAAACCTCTTGGTGCCCACTTGTTCTCATACTGTGTTTACTGAAAACAACATTATGATATTTGGTATATAAACCTCCTGGTGCCCACTTGTTCTCATACAGTGTTTACTAAAAACAACATTGTGATATTTGGTATATAAACCTCCTGGTGCCCACTTGTTCTCATACTGTGTTTACTGAAAACAACATTGTGATATTTGGTATATAAACCTCCTGGTGCCCACTTGTTCTCATACAGTGTTTACTGAAAACAACATTATGATATTTGGTATATAAACCTCCTGGTGCCCACTTGTTCTCATACAGTGTTTACTGAAAACAACATTATGATATTTGGTATATAAACCTCCTGGTGCCCACTTGTTCTCATACAGTGTTCACTGGATTTGATTCTCCAAGTCTGAAATAATGAGTAAAAATAATGTAAAAAGCCAGTAGTTTAGTTGTATCTTTTCATTTTATCTTGAGAAATCTTTCACTATTAAATATATATCTAATATGAGATAGTATATTAAGAAATATTAACTAAAAAAAAATTTCCAGAATATTCAAATCAACAGACTAGTTATATCCACTAATAGAATAAACTTATGAATCGATTATTTTGAGGAACCAGGTTTCCATCCCTACGAAAATAAACATTTCAATAAAGAGAAAGAATAAATGAGCACCATTAAAATACAAAGTTCTGTGAGAGGTAACCGTAATCTATAAATGTTCTTATATGTACAAAGTGACACGTAACCGTAATCTATAAATGATCCTATATGTACAAAGCGACAGGTGACCGTATTCTATAAATGTTCTTACATATACAAATTGACAGGTGACCGTAATCTATAAATGTTCTTACATATACAAAGTGACAGGTGACTGTAATCTATAAATGTTCTTATATATACTAAGTGAGAGGTAACCGTAATATATAAATGTTCTTATATATACAAAGTGACAGGCAACCGTAGTCTATAAATGTTCTTATACATACAAAGTGAGAGGTAACCGTAATCTATAAATGTTATATATACACTGTGACAGCTAACCGTAATCTATAAATGTTCTTATACAAAGAAAGTGACAGGTAACTGTAATTTTTAAATGTTCTTATATACACAATGTGACCGGTAACCGTAATCTCCAAATGTTTTTATATATATGCAATGTGACAGTAACCATAATCTATAAATATTCTTATATATACAATATCACAGTTGTTGTTAAAACACTATTTTACACTGTGAGAGGTAACCATTATCCATAAATGTTCTTATATATACAAAGTGACAAGTGACCGTAATCTATAAATGTTCTTATATATACAAAGTGACAGGTAACCGTAATGTATGTTCTTATATATACAATGTGACAGGTAACCGTGATCTCTAAATGTTCTTATATATATACAATGTGACAGGTAACTGTAATGTATGTTCTTATATATACAATGTGACAGGTAACCATAATCTATAAATGTTCTTATATATACACCGTGATAGGTAACCATAATCTATAAATGTTCTTATATATACAAAGTGACAGGTAACCGTAATCTATAAATGTTCTTATATATACAAAATGACAGGTAACCGTAATCTATAAACGTTCTTATACATACAATGTGAGAGGCAACAGTAATCTATAAACGTTCTTATACATACAATGTGAGAGGTAACCGTAGTCTATAAATGTACTTATATATGTACAGTGACAGGTAACCATAATCTATAAATGTTCTAGTATATACAAAGTGACCGGTAACCATAATCTATAAATGTTCTTATATATGCACCGTGACAGGTAACCGTAATCTATAAATGTTCTTATATATACACCGTGACAGGTAACCGTAATCTATAAATGTTCTTACATGTACAAAGTGACAGGTGACCGTAATCTATAAACGTTCTTATACATACAATGTGAGAAGTAACCGTAGTCTATAAATTTACTTATATATGTACAGTGACAGGTAACCGTAATCTATAAATGTTCTTATATATGCACCGTGACAGGTAACCATAATCTATAAATGTTCTAGTATATACAAAGTGACAGGTAACCGTAATCTATAAATGTTCTTGTATATGCACCGTGACAGGTAACCGTAATCTATAAATGTTCTTATATATACACCGTGACAGGTAACCGTAATCTATAAATGTTCTTACATGTACAAAGTGACAGGTGACCGTAATCTATAAATGTTCTTACATATACAAAGTGACAGGTGACCGTAATCTATAAATGTTCTTACATATACAAAGTGACAGGTGACCGTAATCTATAAATGTTCTTACATATACAAAGTGACAGGTGACAGTAATCTATAAATGTTCTTACATATAAAAAGTGACAGGTGACCGTAATCTATAAATGTTCCTATATATACAAAGTGACAGGTAACCGTAATCTATAAATGTTCCTATATATATACAAAGTGACAGGTAACCATAATCTATAAATGTTCTTATATATATACAAAGTGAGAGGTAACTGTAATCTATAAATGTTCTTATATATACACTGTGACAGGTAACCGTAATGTATGTTCTTATATATACAATGTGACAGGTAACCATAATCTATAAATGTTCTTATATATACAATGTGAAAGGTAACCGTCATCTATAAATGTTCTTATATATACAATGTGAGAAGTAACCGTAATCTATAAATGTTCATATGTATACAAAGTGACAGGTGACCGTAATCTATAAATGTTCTTATATATACAAAGTGACAAGCAACCGTAATCTATAAATGTTCTTATACATACAAAGTGAGAGGTAACCGTAATCTATAAATGTTCTTATATATACAAAGTGACAGGTAACCGTAATCTATAGATGTTCTTATACAAAGAAAGTGACAGGTAACTGTAATTTTTAAATGTTCTTATATATACAAAGTGACAGGTGACCGTCATCTATAAATTTTCTTATATATACAATGTGAGAAATAACCGTAATCTATAAATGTTCATATATATACAAAGTGACAGGTGACCGTAATCTATAAATGTTCTTATATATACAAAGTGACAGGTGACCGTAATCTATAAATGTTCTTATATATACAAAGTGACAGGCGACCGTAATCTATAAATGTTCTTATATATACAAAGTGACAGGTGACCGTAATCTATAAATGTTCCTATATATACAAAGTGACAGGTAACCGTAATCTATAAATGTTCCTATATATATACAAAGTGACAGGTAACCATAATCTATAAATGTTCTTATATATATACAAAGTGAGAGGTAACTGTAATCTATAAATGTTCTTATATATACAAAGTGACAGGCAACCGTAATCTATAAATGTTCTTATATATACAATGTGACAGGTAACCATAATCTATAAATGTTCTTATATATACACCGTGACAGGTAACCGTAATCTATAAATGTTCTTATATATACAAAATGACAGGTAACCGTAATCTATAAATGTTCTTATATATACAATGTGACAGGTAACCGTAATCTATAAATGTTCTTATATATACAATGTGACAGGTAACCGTAATCTATAAATGTTCTTATATATACAATGTGACAGGTAACCGTAATCTATAAATGTTCTTATATATACAATATCACAATTGTTGTTAAAACACTATTTTACACTGTGACAAGTAACCGTAATCTATAAATGTTTTTATATATACAATATCACAGTTGTTGTTAAAACACTATTTAACACTGTGACAAGTAACCGTAATCTATAAATGTTTTTATATATACAATATCACAGTTGTTGTAAAACACTATTTGACACTGTGAGAGGTAATTGTAATCTATAAATGTTGTTATATATACACTGTGACAGGTAACCATAATCTATAAATGTTATATATACACTGTGACAGCTAACCGTAATCTATAAATGTTCTTACATATACAATGTGACAGGTAACCGTAATCTATAAATATTCTTATATATACAATATCACAGTTGTTGTTAAAACACTATTTTACACTGTGAGAGGTAACCATTATCTATAAATATTCTTATATATACAATGTGAGAGGTAACCGTCACCTATAAATGTTCTTATATATACAATGTGAGAAGTAACCGTAATCTATAAATGTTCATATATATACAAAGTGACAGGTGACCGTAATCTATAAATGTTCTTATATATACAAAGTGACAGGTGACCGTAATCTATAAATGTTCTTATATATACAATGTGAAAGGTAACCGTAATGTATGTTTTATATATACAATGTGACAGGTAACCGTGATCTCTAAATGTTGTTATATATATACAATGCGACAGGTAACCGTAATGTATGTTCTTATATATACAATTTGACAGGTAACCATAATCTATAAATGTTCTTATATATACACCGTGACAGGTAACCGTAATCTATAAATGTTCTTATATATACACCGTGACAGGTAACCGTAATCTATAAATGTTCTTATATATACAAAGTGACAGGTAACCGTAATCTGTAGATGTTCTTATACAAAAAAAGTGACAGGTAACCGTAATCTATAAATGTTCTTATATATGCACCGTGACAGGTAACCGTAATCTATAAATGTTCTTATATATGCACCGTGACAGGTAACTGTAATCTATAAATGTTCTTATATATGTACAGTGACAGGTAACCATAATCTATAAAAGTTCTTATATATACAAAGTGACCGGTAACCATAATCTATAAATGTTCTTATATATGCACCGAGACAGGTAACCGTAATCTATAAATGTTCTTATATATGCACCGTGACAGGTAACCGTAATCTATAAATGTTATATAAACACTGTGACAGCTAACCGTAATCTATAAATGTTCTTATATATACACTGTGACAGGTAACCGTAATCTCTAAATGTTCTTATATATACAATGTGACCGGTAACCGTAATCTATAAATGTTCTTATATATACAATGTGACAGGTAACCGTAATCTATAAATGTTCTTATATATACACTGACAGGTAACTAATTTATAAATGTTTTTATATATACACTGTGACAGGTAACCGTAATCTATAAATGTTATATATACACTGTGACAGCTAACCGTAATCTATAAATGTTCTTATATATACAATGTGACAGGTAACCGTAATCTATAAATATTCTTATATATACAATATCACAGTTGTTGTTAAAACACTATTTTACACTGTGAGAGGTAACCATTATCTATAAATGTTCTTATATATACAATGTGAGAAGTAACCGTAATCTATAAATGTTCATATATATACAAAGTGACAGGTGACCGTAATCTATAAATGTTCTTATATATACAAAGTGACAGGTGACCGTAATCTATAAATGTTCTTATATATATACAAAGTGAGAGGTAACCGTAATCTATAAATGTTCTTATATATACACTGTGACAGGTAACCGTAATGTATGTTCTTATATACACAATGTGACAGGTAACCGTAATCTATAAATGTTGTTATATATACACTGTGACAGGTAACCGTAATATATAAATGTTATATATACACTGTGACAGCTAACCGTAATCTATAAATGTTCTTATATATACACTGTGACAGGTAACCGTAATCTCTAAATGTTTTTATATATATGCAATGTGACAGGTAACCGTAATCTATAAATATTCTTATATATACAATATCACAGTTGTTGTTAAAACACTATTTTACACTGTGAGAGGTAACCATTATCTATAAATGTTCTTATATATACAATGTGAGATGTAACCGTCATCTATAAATGTTCTTATATATACAATGTGAGAAGTAACCGTAATCTATAAATGTTCATATATATACAAAGTGACAGGTGACCGTAATCTATAAATGTTCTTATATATACAAAGTGACAGGCAACCGTAATCTATAAATGTTCTTATATACACAATGTGATAGGTAACCATAATGTATGTTCTTATATACACAATGTGACAGGTAACCATAATGTATGTTCTTATATACACAATGTGACAGGTAACCGTGATCTCTAAATGTTCTTATATATATACAATGTGACAGGTAACCGTAATGTATGTTCTTATATATACAATGTGACAGGTAACCATAATCTATAAATGTTCTTATATATACACTGTGACAGGTAACCATAATCTATAAATGTTCTTATATATACACCGTGACAGGTAACCGTAATCTATAAATGTTCTTATATATACAAAGTGACAGGTAAACGTAATCTATAAATGTTCTTATATATACAAAATGACAGGTAACCGTAATCTATAAATGTTCTTATATATACAAAGTGACAGGTGACCGTATTCTATAAATGTTCTTACATATACAAAGTGACAGGTGACCGTAATCTTTAAATGTTCTTACATATACAAAGTGACAGGTGACTGTAATCTATAAATATTCTTATATATACAATATCACAGTTGTTGTTAAAACACTATTTTACACTGTGAGAGGTAACCATTATCTATAAATGTTTTTATATATACAATGTGAGAGGTAACCGTCATCTATAAATGTTCTTATATTTTCAATGTGACAGGTCACCGTGATCTCTAAATGTTCTTATATATATACAATGTGACAGGTAACCGTAATGTATGTTCTTATATATACAAAATGACAGGTAACCGTAATCTATAAATGTTCTTATATATACAAAGTGACAGGCAACCGTAATCTATAAATGTTCTTATACATACAAAGTGAGAGGTAACCGTAATCTATAAATGTTCTTATATATACAAAGTGACAAGTAACCGTAATCTATAGATGTTCTTATACAAAGAAAGTGACAGGTAACCGTAATTTTTAAATCTTGTATATACAATGTGACCGGTAACCGTAATCTATAAATGTTCTTATATATACAATGTGACCGGTAACCGTAATCTATAAATGTTCTTATATATACAATGTGACAGGTAACCGTAATCTATAAATGTTCTTATATATACACTGACAGGTAACTGTAATTTATAAATGTTTTTATATATACACTGTGACAGGTAACCGTAATGTATGTTCCTATATATACAATGTGACAGGTAACCGTGATCTCTAAATGTTCTTATATATATACACTGTGACAAGTAACCGTAATCTATAAATGTTTTTATATATACAATATCACAGTTGTTGTTAAAACACTTTATTTTACACTGTGACAAGTAACCGTAATCTATAAATGTTGTTATATATACACTGTGACAGGTAACAGTAATCTATAAATGTTATATATACACTGTGACAGCTAACCGTAATCTATAAATGTTCTTATATATACACTGTGACCGGTAACCGTAATCTATAAATGTTCTTATATATACAATGTGACAGGTAACCGTAATCTATAAATGTTCTTATATATACAATGTGACAGGTAACCGTAATCTATAAATGTTCTTATATATACAATGTGACAGGTAACCGTAATCTATAAATGTTCTTATATATACACTGACAGTTAACTGTAATTTATAAATGTTTTTATATATACACTGTGACAGGTAACCGTAATGTATGTTCTTATATATACAATGTGACTGGTAACCGTGATCTCTAAATGTTCTTATATATATACAATGTGACAGGTAACCGTAATCTATAAATGTTCTTATATATACAATATCACAGTTGTTGTTAAAACACTTTATTTTACACTGTGACAAGTAACCGTAATCTATAAATGTTGTTATATATACACTGTGACAGGTAACAGTAATCTATAAATGTTATATATACACTGTGACAGCTAACCGTAATCTATAAATGTTCTTATATATACAATGTGACAGGTAACCGTAATCTATATATATTCTTATATATACAATATCACAGTTGTTGTTAAAACACTATTTTACACTGTGAGAGGTAACCATTATCTATAAATGTTCTTATATATACAATGTGAGAGGTAACTGTCATCTATAAATGTTCTTATATATACAATGTGAGAAGTAACCGTAATCTATAAATGTTCATATATATACAAAGTGACAGGTGACCGTAATCTATAAATGTTCTTATATATACAAAGTGACAGGTGACCGTAATCTATAAATGTTCTTATATATACAAAGTGACAGGCAACCGTAATCTATAAATGTTCTTATATATACACTGTGACCGGTAACCGTAATCTATAAATGTTCTTATATATACAATGTGACAGGTAACCGTAATCTATAAATGTTCTTATATATACAATGTGACAGGTAACCGTAATCTATAAATGTTCTTATATATACAATGACAGTTAACTGTAATTTATAAATGTTTTTATATATACACTGTGACAGGTAACTGTAATGTATGTTCTTATATATACAATGTGACTGGTAACCGTGATCTCTAAATGTTCTTATATATATACAATGTGACAGGTAACCGTAATCTATAAATGTTCTTATATATACAATATCACAGTTGTTGTTAAAACACTTTATTTTACACTGTGACAAGTAACCGTAATCTTTAAATGTTTTTATATATACAATATCACAGTTGTTGTTCAAACACTATTTGACACTGTGAGAGGTAATTGTAATCTATAAATGTTGTTGTAGATACAATGTCACAGTTGTTGTTAAAGCAGTTTATTTTACACTGTGAGAGGTAATTGTAATCTATAAATGTTGTTGTAAATACAATGTCACAGTTGTTGTTGAAACAGTTTATTTTATAAGTAGCATTTAGAGTAACTGGAAAACAGAGTTGTGAAATCATTTAGTTTTAAACCCTGAATCAAAAAATATGGTTCCAATATTATTATTTTCAACTTCAAATTTGTCAAAGCAGTCTTAAAAAGCTGTATAGTCCTTTTACCACAGTGTCTCTCTTATTTCAACTTCTCAAACCACAAACATATTGTTACACTTCTTAATACCGAAACTTGTTTTCATGAACCAGTCAATACGTGTCACTGACCTTATGAATAAAGCAAACATAACCAGGTAAAGTCATCTCTTTCCAGCACCATAATTTCACAAGCAAGGTGAGAAATATTCCCGTCTTATGGGCTATGCAAGTTAAATCTAATCAAAAAAGGTGTGGTAAAAATGGATTCAGCTTGCAACTGAAAGAAACTGAAACTGTCAAACAGTAACCACATTGTCAGGGCCTTTACAGTAAATATTCATTCAGTAGTTATCTAAGACACATTTTTGTTCAACTTTGGACATGATGGTGGGTAAAATAAATTCTCATTTGTTAGCACATTCCACTGACAGAATAGTTATGATGCCAACAGAAACAGAGTTATTACTCTATGAAACTTTAATCTGATGAAAACTGAATAAATTAGTTTGCTTTCTCTGTAGACATAACACTGTGGAATAACATGAGTCCTACTGGTCCATCTCAGATGTTTAATCCAAATTAAATAAAAATATATATGCAAATAACTTCTTGATGTTGTAGAAGTACAGATTTTACATGATACAAGGTTGTGGGTAATATTTATCACAACAATATTGCCTTAAAAATCAACAACGTCTGTTTGTTTTTACTAAAATCAGTTAAAATGAGTCTTTGGTCTTCAAAAAAAAAACTTTCAAAACTGAAGAAGTTTCTTTGAGAGAAATATTCTGTTGTTACTGTTTATGTGGGACAGACTGTCTGGTGGGGGCAACGACATTGTTGAAAAAGACATAGCTTTTGTAATGTAACTGAAAGGTTAACATAATTTAATAACACATTAAGAACTTAAAATAATATGAAATGCACCAGATTAGAATGATAATATTTACACAAGTTATAAATGAATATTATAGAAAGTATGAATTAAGGTTATCATGGACTATTTAACTGTCCTGATAACACCAATCAAAAAAGTTTCAACTAAGAGGAATTATTCTGTTTCTTCTGAAACAAAAAGATCCCAGAAATTCTTTATTAGTAGTATGACATAAATTTACGTTGGAAAGGGGTATGGGTGTAAAGGCATAAACTAAATATTAATTTTAGTTAATTTTTTTTTACGTATAAGAGAACATGTATAAACAAAATTATTGTATTTAATACTATTCTGTGGTTTTTCTCGAGTCCAAAAATAAAAACTACAAATAATAACAATCATAATTCTGATTTGATAAAATGATTTACTCAATGTAGCTGCCATTTCACTCATTTTGTTTCTAATTTAACTTTAACAATTTTTCATAAATTAAGACCTAGTTAATGTTCTGGTATTAAGGCTTATATTTACCCATATTCGATTAATTAAGTTTAAAAACTCGTCTTAATTTGTTCAAACTGAACTGAGTCGACTTCTCGATAGTGACACAGTGTTATTGCCAGTGTAATTTTGAACTTGTCGAAACCAACAAATTAAATAAAACTAAAATGTTCAAAATACTGTAAAACAACAAAATCATAATTAAACAATATTATATCCAAATACCTCAGAGTTATACTTATCAAGAGTTTGTGTAGGCGGGATTTTTGGTGGAATGGTTAATCGAGATACTCCTTGGATAACACTCCCACCTGCGGCGGCCATTATTATCCAAATCCTAACATGAAATATATAGCCAATAGAGGACGCTCCTAAATATCACATGAAGTAAAATATTATCACAAAATAAACGGGAAAAAGATGGAAGAACTTATGAAACACGCATCTTAACTGAATCTGCTATTAGTACTTTGTATAAGTACGTATTGTAGTGAGTTTTTAGCAAGGCTAATATTTTTATCTATCTTTTGCCCTTCCTGATTTTGAACTAGTGGTCAGAGAAAGGGCAGTCGGTTAATAGCACCCTATCATTCACATTAAGAGATTGACTGTTACTCTTATTACGCAATCACAGCTTAAAGGGAGATGCTTGATGGTCATAAATGGATTTTAACCTGACTTGACAGATCCGAAATCCATATATCTACCACAGAACCAACCCTCACTCATGTATAAATAAGCTATTCGAATCTCAATTATATAATAAGTATCGTAGCACCTATTTTAGAAACGACAACTTTTATAAGAGATAGAATATGAAGAAAGAGAACGAAACGGTAGTTAATATAAATAGGATATTATATATTAAGAATGGCACATAATTTTCTAATATATATAAATATAGTACCGAACCGTGGTCTTATGTCCCACATTTAAATGGATGATATAATACAAATTTACTGCTTATTGCACTTTTTAAGTTTAATTCTCTTTGCCACTATAATGCAAGTCCAATTTATTTAACTATGTTTCGGACACTAATTAGTATGTCAACAAATTTACGGTTCACCTTTGAGAAGTCCTTGAAAAAGTGTTTTCTCAAAATAATTATATTCTCTAAAAGACTGAATGAAAAGCTTCTCCCTCTGTGCAAACTTCTGCATCGAAACCTTCCTTTGATTTGAATTTTGCACAAAGCTACTCGAGGGCTATCTGTGCTAGCCGTCCCTAATTTAGCAGTGTAAGACTAGAGAGAAGGCAGCTAGTCATCACCACCCACCATCAACTCTTGGGCTACTCTTTTACCAAAGAACAGTGGGATTGACCGTCACGTTATAACGCCCCCACGGCTGGGAGGGCGAGCATGTTTGGCGCGACGGGGATGCAAACCCGCGACCCTCGAATTACGAGTCGAACGCCTTAACACGCTTGGTTATGCTGGGTCCATTCGTTTGGTACAACACAGACGTCGGTGTAACCAGCGCTTTAGGAGAGTTTACGTGTCACACTCACGTAAATCTTATTATATTTATAAGAGTTATATTCCTACCAAGATCTGACTTACATATCAGAAACCTATTCTTGAAATAATGAAAAATGAGATTAAATTTATAATGAAAGATGAGAAAAGAACAATACTAAATTGAAATCTACGACATAAATAATATAACATAACGTTTTTGGATAACATGGAAACTGTGGTCCATCTCAGCTGTCACTCTTTTAAACTAAAACTATTAACAAATAAATAAAATCTTAAACCCAGCCCTTATTGTTCATACACATATTGGCCCAGTATGGCCAGGTGGTTAAAGCACTCGATTCGTAATCCGAGAGTCTCGGGTTCGACTCCCCGTCGCACCAAATATGCTCGCCCTTTCAGTCGTGGGGGCGTTATAATGTAACGGTCAATCCCACTATTCGTTGGTAAAAGAGTAGCCCAAGAGTTGGCGGTGGGTGGTGATGACTAGCTGCCTTCCCTCTAGTCTTACACTGCTAAATCAGGGGTAGCTAAATCAGATAGCCCTCGAGTAGTTTTGCGCGAAATTCAAAAACAAACAAAAGCAAGTTGTAATTGTAATTTAAATTCCTTTGTGTGTTTATGATTGGTACTGATGCTAGTTGTTAATTGGCTTGTTTCAAATCTCTCTTGTGCGATTCAAAAAACTTAAGGACCATTGAACCGATATTATTGCTAACTGTATTTATACACCACACACTTCAGTCCTTTTAACATTCATTTTCATTATGATCATAATTTTTAATAAAAATAATTACACAAGGATAGTCCCCCTAGTGTTGGACGTCTGGTTTGAATTTCTGCTGTATAGTATTTGTGTTTAATCAGTGATGTCGAGAAACCCACTTGTTGAGAAATTTATATGCAAAAACGGCTCGTTTGGATTGAGAAAATATTTTACATAGAAGAGCGAACAACGTTTCGACCTTCTTCGGTCAACAATGACCGAAACGTTGTTCGCTCTTCTATGCAAAATATTTTCTCAATCCAAACGAGCCGTTTTTGCATATAAAAGTATTAGTGTTTATTTGTTTTGGTAATTGTCTTAGCTTGCTTCTTTGTTAAATCATGGCCGAGCGCGTAAGGCGTGCGACTTGTAATCCGAAGGTCGCGGGTTCGCGCCCGCGTCGCGCTAAACATGCTCGCCCTCCCAGCCGTGGGGAGGTTATAATGTGACGGTCAATCCCACTATTCGTTGGTAAAAGAGTAGCCCAAGAGTTGGCGGTGGGTGGTGATGACTAGCTGCCTTCCCTCTAGTCTTACACTGCTAAATTAGGGACAGCTGGCGCAGATAGCCCTCGAGTAACTTTGTGCGAAATTCCAAAAACAAACAAACAAACTTTGTTAAATTAATTTAGTGATGTCATATAATATTTTTATGTTGTTGTGACGTTACATAATAAACAAATAGCCATTAAAAACCTTCAGCTATGCCCCGAACTGCTCTTCAAGTTGAGTATATAACACAGGCCTGCGAAGTTAAACTTCACGAAAATTGTTTTGGTTTTAATATCAAATTTTCCATAACTCAGCAGATTTGGAAAATAATATTTTTATTTTTCTTCTATCACGTATGGAAATTTTACAACTCGGGAAGAAATAAAGAATCTTAATTAGATCAAATTATTACTTCGTTTACCATACTGAATGAAGAAAATGGAAGAACGTTGACGCCAAACGAAAGTGTATCCCCATTGATGCTGCCGGCTAGCGCAGATAGTCCTCGTGTAGCTTTGCGCGAAATAAAAAAGAAACCAAACCAAATAATTTCTTATGTGTCTTTCTTATCGAAAAGTGTCAATTATTACTGATATCATTAGAAGTTATTTGTCACTACTCAGGAAGGCTAATATTAATGTTCAATCGTATATTGTAATTGGTGAATAGATTTATTATTTGTCACTACTCAGGAAGGCCAATATTAATGTTCAATCGTATATTGTAATTGGTGAATAGATTTATTACAATCGGAAAAGTTCTCTCTTTCTATCAAATCTAATGCATTGAAACGGAAAGAGCTGTCTTATCTGTATTTGTAATTTACTTTGACCTTTGTATGCCTCTTAGCTTATTCTTTAATTACAGCAATGCTTCTCAAACCAGATCCAGTTGCATGTTGTTATTGTCAACTCTTAACACAATTTGAAACGTTCCCAAACACTTCTCTAACGTCCTTTTGGTGCCCCTTAAAGCGTTTTTGTGTGGTCAGTGAACTGTCTTTCTTACCTCTCTGTTCTTCTTCAAGTTGTTAAAAATGTCTTCGATTTCTATATTTCTTCATTATTAACATTTTAGGTTTTCAATATATCCATTATTTCCCCTCTATAAGTTAGATTACTAACTCATTGTAGTTAAGATTGTTTGTAGTTAATGTAACATTTTTCATAATTCCTCCAATAAATTTCTCTTCGAAGAAGTTAAACCTTAAGAGTCCTTTTAGGCGGAATTTTCAATTTCAAACTGGGATGGTTCCAATTCGCAGAGCTCAGCAGGAAGTAAGAGAGCTTATTAGGCTAGAAATCGACTTATAAGCACAACACAGAGAACCCATTGCGTTGCTTTAGTTTTTATCTGGTTCATTGTTTTTCTTTTCAATGTATGTTTAATCAGTTGAAGCTAGTTTTAGTGTACCCTGTTCATTTATTGTTTTTAATCTCTCGCAAAGCTACACGAGGGCTATCTGCGCTAGCCGTTCTTAATTTAGCAATGTAAGATTAGAGGGCAGGCAGCTAGTCATCACCACCCACCGCCAATTCTCGGGCTACACTTTTTACCAACGAATGGTGGGATTGACCGTTACATTATAACGCCCCCACGGCTGAAAGGGCGAGTATGTTTGGTATGACGGGGATTCGAACCCGTGACCCTCAGATTGCGAGTCGAGTGCTTTAACCACCTGGCCATGCCGGGGCCCTTTTGTTTTAGTCTTTACTGTAAGGTTTTTATTTAGAATTAATATTTTTCGTTTTTATAAATTAAAACTTAGCATAAAATACATCTATTAAAATAATGTACTGTATAACATTTCCTATTAGTTAGTTTTACATCATTAGCACTAAATTTATGACCATCATATTTTCTTGCATTCTGTGAATTACTTATTAAATGCATCAAATCTGTTCTAGTTTAATTTTTTCTCAAATATTCTTTGTACTATTGTAACCTATATTTTCAACGCTTCAATTTGGATATTAGCTATCACATGGCGTTCAAATCGAAAAGATTTTAAAGTAGACCTAGAATAAAGTGGCGTAACTGTAAAACGTGACCCTTACATTTAGTTTCTTCTGGTTATAGTTATGATTAGGACATATTATTCGCCACTGCTAAAATACCTAAAATGTTCTAAATATGACGTCACGAAAACGTAATATTTCGACAAATATCTAGACGTGAGACATTAAATATAAATGAATACTAGTAAGCCAGTAAATTATCGAGCTAAAAGTGAGTCCGTGCGTAGTTTCCAGGTGGTATATTCAGTCAGTATGTGAAGTACAGGTACATTACCGATTTTCCAGCAACTAATGGTTCGCCATTTCCTTTAATCCGGTTTGCTCGCTCGTTCTCTCTCGGACTTGGGTGTGATATGTACGTACCATGGATGGTTTGATATACATGTATGGATATTGTCAGTAAGATGTCTAGTTTGTTCGTGACACTTTATTTATTTATATACATCTTTTAAAATTATTCTATTTTTTTATTTATTTATTTTTATGTTTAAAATATATATTTATCGGGGAGAGATGTTTAGGAGCAGGGGCGTAGATCCTGAGGGGTATTCATCCCCCTTCATTTTAGGTGGGGGGTATGGTGCTACAATTATCCCCCCCCCTACAGTTTGGTCTGTTGAATTGTTTTATTGCATCACAGGCCTACAAATTGTGTGTTTGTTCTTGTGATTCTCGCGTTCTTACCAATCGAATTACATAATTAGGCCTAGATGTAGGCTTTTTCAGTAGCTGAAATGTACATATTTAATATAGACGTGCTTCTAAGCCTTTCGATCTAAGCGATAGTTCGTAAGTATCAGTCAGTAGGCCTAAGTATACATGCAAGTATCGTGGCAACAAGATTACTCTGTGACTGTATGTTTACAGCTTTCAGGTTCACGTAATCAGAGATTACCAATTTGCAAATTGAACAGTCCACGTAAGTGGTTGGAAAAATCATCCCCCCATCAGGTGTAAAAAATCTACGCCCCTGTTTAGGACTAACTTCATCATGTATGACGTACCTGTCTAGTTCGCATAGTAATTCGTTTTTCATCCAATTTTTATCAAAGTACGTTATTGTACTATGTAGGAGTCTACTTTAATCCGGGCCAAATTACGAAAGCGCACTTGAAATTCCTACAACAGTCAAATCAGTTCACTGGACGGCCACTGATGGCATCTCATATGGCGCGCTCTTTCAGGACAGGTTATTTACTGACCTACACGATTTAATGTATCAAAGGAGAAAGAAGTTGTTCATGAAATGCTTGAGTATGTAAAAAGTTTCACGAGACCTGCTGTAAAGAGTATGGCAAGTAAGGTTAATGAAGAAAGTCTGGATAAGTGTAGACAAAGAAACACTCGTTGTTCATCACTTTGCTGACTCTGAACTTATGGATATTGTTCTGAATTCTGATAAAAACAACGAAAGTAATGAAGATAAACAGATGTCGCTGAAAGACGTACTATAGACAAGTTAATGGAGTTGACGTATGGATTAATCAGTGAGCTGGAGCAACGTACCTTCATGACGGAACAGGAGGTAAGGACTTTTCATTTGTTGTATGAAAAATTACACATGGAAAGATCAAAACAAATGAATAAAATGTTTAAAAACAACGTCAAGACGAATGTGTGTCAGAGAAGTACGTGTCAATGGTTTCAACTTCAACTACCCCAGATGTTCCCTCTGCAACATCATAAATCCATGATGGAACAGTCAGCTATAAAACAGACTGTAATCCTGATAGCCCTCAACTTCCAGACCTTTCTGATTATCTCTACAATTCCAGTAAATTATAAAATTTGCCACTTTGTTTGTTTGTTTTGAATTTCGTGCAAAGCTACACGAGAACTATCGGCGTTAGCCGTCCCTAATTTAGCAGTGTAAGATTAGAGGGAAGGCAGCTAGTCATTACCACCGACTGTTAACTTTTGGGCTACTTTTTTGCCAACGAATAGTGGGATTGACCGTCACATTATAACGCGCCCACGGCTAAAAGGGCAAGCATGTTTGGTGTGACGGGGATTCGAACCCGCGACCCTCAAATGACTTGCCACTTTGGACGTGGTACTACAACAACATTCTTTGTAAGTACAGTAATTAACAATAAGCCTTTTTCATGTATACCTATACTAATGTGTTTCATTAATAATTAAACTCAAATTTAATATTTACGTTATTTAAGTTTCTAGCAGTCAATGGTACTTTAGACACACGGGAAGGATATAAATAGTGGGTCAGAGGTGTATTGATGAATTATTATTACCTGACCTCTGTTGACGAAACGGATAATCCAGCAAGTCTCTGGAACCAAGGGTACCGAAAATCTATGGTATACCTGTATTTAAGTGACGTTTTTAAATAATTGTTAACTATCTGGTAACTTTATCGATTAGCCGTGAAATCGTAAAATTGCAATGCCATTCTGAATTATTTCTGTTTGAACATAATTTGTAAACTTACGCCTACAAGTTACAATAGTGTACCAAGCACCGAGGAAGATTAAGTTGATTTGTTATCGTCACTTGGACTGGATTTCGAATTATTTTACCAAAAAATTTAAAAGGTGCCTCTCCTAAGAACGAAAAAAAAACACACACGTTAAAACAATACATAAAAACACGCAATTCAAAGAAGCAAACTTTGAAACTTCAAGGAATTGCAAAGTTGGTCAGTGACAACGGCTATAAATTTATCTCAGCCACATCTCAGCTATTTCAACCACACCCATTACTAACAGGTGCATAAAATCAAGCACACAGCCATGTAATCTTCATAAACAAACATTGACAGTAGAATGGGTCGAACTGAAGTGCTCAGTGACTTTCAACGTGGCAGTGTCATAAGATGCCACCTTTCCAACAAGTCAGTTCGTCAAGTTTTTGCTCTGATAAAGCTGCCCCGGTCAACTGTAAGTGCTGTTATTGAGAAGTGGAAACGTCTAGGAGCAACAACAGCTCAGCCACGAAACGGTAGGCCACACAAGCTCACATAACGGGACTGCCGAGTGCTGAAGCGCGTAAAATCGTCCATTGTCCATAATTGCAACACTCACTACCGAGTTCCGAACTATCTCTGGAAGCAACTTCAGCACAAGAACTGTTCGTCAGGAGCTTCATGAAATTGGTTTCCATGGCCGAGCAGCCACACACAAGCCTAAGATCACCATGCTCATCGGCTGTAGTGGTGTAAAGCACTGGATTCTGGAGCAGTGGAAACACATTCTCTGGAATGATGAATCACGCTTCACTATCTGACGGACAAACCTGGGTTTGACGGATGCCAGAAGAACGCTATCTGCCTGAATGTATAGTGCCAACTGTAAAGTTTTGTGGAGGAGGAATAATGGTGTGGGGCTGTTTTTCATGGTTTGGACTAGGATCTTTAGTTACAGTGAAGGGAAATTTTAATGCTTCCACCATACAATAACATTCTAGTTAATTGTGTGCTTCCAACTTTGTGCAACAGTTTAGAGAAGGTCCTTTTTGTTTCAGCACGACAATACCCCGTACACAAAGCGAGATCCAAAAAGACATGGTTTGTCGAGGTTGGTGTGGAAGAACTTGACTAGCCTGCACAGAGCCTGGACCTCAACTCCGCTGAACACCTTTGGGATGAATTGGAATGCCAACTGCGAGCCAGGCCTTCTCGTCCGACCTTACTCTCTTGTAGCTGAATATTTTGTTACTAGTTTTTTGCCAAATGTTGGTTATTTTTCTGCTGATGTCGGGAATATATGGTACGCAGCAGTATATGGTTTCGTGATGTTTTGAATCGTGAGATATATTTACTTTTGTTGGCTGATTTTGCTTTCTGTCTAGGTGTGTGCATATAATGTTTTCTACAGTTTGTGGAGGAAACTTATTCATGTTCATGAAGTATTGTTTTATTTTGTCAAAATATCACAAAACCATATACTGCTGCATACCATATATTCCCGACATCAGCAGCAAAATAACCAACATTTGGCAAAAACTAGTAACAAAATATGACATTCCAGTTAATACCAAATTTATTAAAAAACCCGGCACAAAACTGAGGTCTATACTATGTAAAAACTACACTGACAAACACCACACCAACATTATTTACAAAATACAATGTGATAACTGCCACGACTTCTATATTGGAGAAACAAGTAGAAAAATGGAAACCAGATTCAAAGAACATAAAAAGTTACCTTCATATGTTTTCAAACACTGCAACTCAAATAAACACAACATAACCATAGAAAACACTCAAATGCTAAATAAAGAAACAAACATAAACACGAAATTAAAGAAGTCTTACTTATACAACTTAAACCCAAAATAAATCAATACAAAGGAACACCTTTATACCTATATTAAAAATTATAAATAATATAAAATTATATATTCAAACATCTAACACCGCCCTCTACATTCCGACACTCAGTTACACAACCCCTTTCAAACATGTGGTCAGCTTCCGGTCAGTTACCTCTTTCTTTCTTTGTGAACCTGACGATGACCAAAGAAGGTCGAAACGTTGTTCGCTTCTCTACGTAAAATATTTCCTCAACCCAAACGAGCCGTTTTTACATATATATGTGTGTCTGTCTGTTTGTCCATTATCTAACTACTTTTAGGTTGCTGGGCCAATCTCAACCAAATTTTGTGGGATGACAGTTTGGAATAAGGGGCATACTATTGGAGGTTTGCGATTTCTTGCACCTCCATTGTTGCTGTTATTGAGCATTTATTATCTTTGATGCAAATTAAAGTTTACTAAATGCAACAGATGATGCTACGTACACCAAAATAGTGGACACACAAACGTCTTATATATCTTAGGAAGTGCACTAGCACTCTCTATTAATGAATGCAAGGGTACAGATAGCCACCACTATTTCAGTAATATGTTAACTTACTGACGTTTCTACACCAAAAAACACAGTAAGGCTAATGTGAAGTGCCATTTCTTAAGTTATCCCCGCTTCCTACTTTGACCTGTGACCATTCAACTTCAGCTCGTAAGATACTTCTATTGCAAATGAGAGTCAAGTGAAACAGTGTGAAAGGATACTGACAGTTAGGTGCTCACCACCTCTTCCTACAAAGTCACCAAATCAGTGATGAGCATATAAAAGTCACCAAAGTGTATACAAAACTTTTGATGAATGAAGTAATAATGAATACTGTAATAACATGTTATGTTATAAATAAACTATGTGAAAGTTAGGAGCTCTGTGTTATTTATCGTTGTATCTGCTCCCTTATTTCAGAATCAATAACCAGGACAAAAGGATGGGTACCTCAGCTTGTTCTTAGAGGTAAAAGAAAATCTCTACCTTTCAAGTTTTGAAGTTAGGTTTCCTAAATGATTTTTTAAGAAATTAGTCTATCAGTACAACATATATAGTTTATACAGAAGATCAGTGCAACATAACATGGTAATCTTCAGGCCTGTAAACATAATTAAATAGGAGTGTGCTCGCTAAATTTGGGATCTAAATAAAGCTAGTTTGACGTGGGATGATATGATAAATATTTCTGAAATACAACAAATTAGAAATGGTGGTTTATAGTGAAATTCAGTTAAGGTTTAATTAGATTAAACAGTTTTACATGGTAATTTCAACAAGGGTAGAACAAGTACAAGTTCTGTTTATGAAACATTTATGCCCCCAGTTTGATCTGGACTCATGACCTTCAAAAATTAATCAAACCTAGAAATTTGTATGTAACACCTGTTATGTAAGTTTGGTCAAAATCTACCTAGCCATTCTTTAAATCTTAAGATAACCACAATATGCCCCTTTCTACTTCACAATAGAAGGGGCGACTAACATTATTTGGTTTTGTGAAACAGACTGCTTTAAAATACAACTATAGTTAAGCATCACTATGCATAGTCAGTTCGTGTCAAACCAGAGATATTTAGACATAATTTTATACAGTAAACAGAGAAACAGCGTACCTAAGGATTGTTGTATATTGTAAATGTAAGCAAAATACGTAGTTAAACATTATTGTAGATAGTAATTGATGCTATTTGAGTACATGTACTTGTGGCGGGTTTGAAAAGATGATTTAGGTGTTTTCTTCCAATCCCTGTAATAGCATATTCTGTGTGTGTGGTAACTAAAACTGATTCTTCACTCTGGCAATTTTTTTGTGCGAATTGAGCACATTTATTTAAACTGAGTGAAATAAGTCATAGCTACAAAGTCAAAACACTTACAGTTCTTTCAAAGAAACTGTAAATACAACACCTCTTGCATAGCTCACTTTGTTTTAGCTTCTTCCATCAATTCTGATAGTAACTGAATAGTTTACAAGTACTTAAGAGGAGGTTCCCTGGAGCTTCAAGCCACATGGTTCTATCTGCGTACATGTAATCTGACATTTGTTTAACATATATCCATCTTACAGACAGGGAGTGAACCATAGTTTATTTTAATAACATTGGAATATTATCTTAAATCTACAGTCAAGCTTTATGCTAAAACAAACGTTAGGCACAATCAAAGGATGAAAGCCCAGAATATTTTAAAATAGTTTCTTGTAAAACCACTAATAATTCTCCATGAATATCTAATTACTATTTTTAATCTCGTTTTTGTGTTATTATTTCCTTTCTACATCATACATATGAAAGTGGCGACTCCAAACGAAGAACAAACGTGGAATTTCGTTTGTGTAAGTTAGAATTTTTTGGACAAACTATTTTCTATCTTCTTTAATTTGGTGCTGATATATCATTATTAAGACCTTAATAAGAGTTAATAACACAGTAAAGTGAATAAGAAAACCACCATGCAGGTACATTCTAGAAGAATTTCTTTGAATTGGAACTTTATACAATAACAGATTTAATTATTAAACAAACTTCCTTCTGAAGTGAAACTAAGAGTATAGTAGCATTTTATAATTTCAATTTGGATTTCACAAAAATATGTTTTAGTATCGGAAAAGACAAAAACAACAACAGAATTTTTTAAAAAAGTTTTACAACAATCTCAAAAACAGAATGTATATATATATGTGCAAGTTAAAACAAGACTTTCTTTGGTTGTTGTTTGTGAAAGCAGACCGTTCGAAACTATAACAGAATACACTTATTTTTTGTTATACTAAAAAACAATAACAAACATCATTAAAATAGAAGCAAGAATGTTTTGTGAATTGGATTTAAACAATGTCATATAAATACACACTGAACAATGTCGTATTAATACACACTGAACAATGTCGTATAAATACACACTGAACAATGTCGTATTAATACACAATGTCTGATATAAAAATTGAGCTAAATTTCTCAACAGATACAAAAGTAGAACACGAAACAAAACCCATGTGGTTCAGTGGAACAAACAAAAGCTGTGTTACCGACATTTCATGTCATACCAGGGTTAGGCCTAAATCAGCAGCATAGTCGTCTCAAACAGTTCCTTTATGCACAGTGGACATCAATGAATTACATACACCCATAAACAGGTTACCTTCACTAGGCAAAGAAAATAATAATAATAGAAACATAATTTCTCCAAAACGTTTCATGCAATATTACCAGCTTATATTACACAATATTTGTTCAGGGACAACAACTGTTTAAAGTTCATATACAATCAAGCCTCTGTATAACTGACAGTGCAAAGACCTATATACACTACACACAGCCAGGTATGACACTTTATACCTACACTGTCACATTTAGTTCTATATGGTTGGACAGAATTTTATTTCTCCTTCACTACATTTCTAAGATGAAAACAAAAGGCATTTAATAACTAACATAAAAGTATAGAGACTTAATAAACCGTTTAATTTTCTATCACAAGCTGATGCTGACACGGAGCAGTAAACAGACAACCTGATAGTTCTAATCTCTGTTACTACTTATTACTACCAACTTATATATCTTCCTTCGGCTAAACCATGAGAAGCCAAAACCTGTTTTTTATTTCTTGATTCATCACTGATTTACTAGACACTATGAAAGGTTATCAAACGAGACGCATTTTCTGCAAAACAAGAAATTATGAGTACGTTCACTTCCAAATCTTTTAGCTTGTTAAGCGTGAATGTACTTATGGAATAACTTAAATTAGAAAGAGTACAAGTATTTATGTGTTTAATGTAACGTATTTGTACCTTTATTTCTGAAGAAAAGAAATTTCATTCAGTTGATCAGTAACAATATAGTTGTCTCTACATAACTAGTGAATAACTAGCATGTGAGATGATGATTCAATAAACGTGAACGTTTATAAACAGTTGATTATATTATAAGGTTGCTCATAGATTCAGTAGTGTCTGTCACTGTTAAGGTTCCTGATAATGAGGTATTCCCAGACACTTCACAACTTACATAATGAATGGTTTCTGTCATTACTTCATTTCGTCTTCTTCTGAAAAGCTACTGAATGGACCAAGATTAATGAAGTGTTAAACCTGGTGAAATACCCCAAAGTTAGATCAAAGTTTCCATCTGCTGTATTTGTTTGATGAAACAGCTGATTTCCAGCATAACAGAAATACTTTCTGCTTTACATAAGAGCACTTATCATTATTTGTTTGCTAACAAACATTCAGTCAACTTCCAAGAAAACTACTCTCACAAATGATCAGTTATATAAAAGAATAACATACAAAAGAAATTATCTAACATTTATAAGGAACAGAATTAGTTATTGTCCATAATTAGAGATTCCCAGAGGTTAATCTTTGATCTAATATCTAGGTCAATAATTGTTGGACACCTTCATTCTGGAGTTCTCACCTGCTACATAGAGATTTAAAATCATTACTTATAACTGTTTAAATGAAAATAATAATTGTTATTCTGGTTGATAGCACTCAATATGAGAAACATATAAATACAGTAGAAAGTCTCACTGTGCACAATTGCAGAAAACAGGAGTTTAGAAATAACAGTTTTCCATGAAATGTGTCATACCTAACTTTGGTTACATCCAATACCACATCAAAGGAGGTCTTTACCTCAGCCACCATCTCAGTCACTATGTGGAGAATCATTTAGGTTTATCACAGACAACTTCAACAACAATTCCACCAACTCTACAGTTTTCATGTGTCACACAAAAAACAAACTCCCTGAGTAAAGCAGTATGTCACAACAACAAAAATTTTACAAGTCACTCCAAGAAAAATAAACAAAGAATTATTGAAAAGTAAAAAATCTGTGGTTTCTTAACAATATGAAAGACTTGAGGATTGGTAAACTTGCTAAACAATAAACTGATGTACTAATCTTTGTGTCAATTTTAAATATTGGACATAGATAATGTATTTTATGAACCACATGCTTATAGCAGAGAAAACTATGGGACAAAACTGCAAAATTAAGTTCCATATATTAAAATGGATTTTTTTAACTGTAGATACACCATTTCTTGAGCTTTCTCTTACACATCAGCATACATGTAGAGCTATTTACACACAACTACTTCAGGCTTCCGTTTTTCACGAATCTTGTTAACATACATGATCATCTAGTTCCATTTAATCCTTTCAATTAGTTCCTTCTTGTTTTCAACTTTGAATGTCAAAGTCTGTTTACTGCTAATTCCTCGTTAAAAGAAAATAATTCCTTCTAAATAAGAAATACTACAGACCATCTTTGTTTACATGCCCAAGTCTGATATTACACAAACTGATAGGAGGTTATGTCTTCAAGAAGATAACGTGCCTTAGAATAAACTTCCTTTCTCTAAACAAGTTACTGTAGAAAAATAAATACAACTGTAAATAAACTATAAACCATTATTTACACATCAGAGGACTTGGAGTCTCGACCTAAATTGTAGCCAAGTGATCTCTCATCGTCAGTAGCTTGGTTTTCTGTCTCCTTACTTGATGAAGATGAGAAACTACTTACTTTGTCTTTTGCATCTTCCTGTTTGCCAATTCGAAGATCCACTGGCATTGTAACATACTTCGTGGACTTACTACCTCTTTTATGCAGATACTGAAAAATAAAAACTATTAAAAGTTACTGACATTTAAACAATTAGTTTGTTTATTTCATATGAAAATTTTTATCTTGTTTGTTTTGTTTTGGATGTTTTTTTACAAAGACCATGTCTTCGCTAGCTAACCTTAATTTTGAACTGATATATTAGAAGAAAAACAGCATATCAAAAACAACCACCACCAACTCCAAGTTTGAAAATGGAACTCGATGTGCCCCAAAGTGCTGGGAACAATTCTTTTTTTTCGTGGCAATGGGAGACTCAAAGTAAACTCTCAGATCCACAATCCATCAGAACAAAAACATGGACAACATTAGTTTATATGTAAGTGACACAGATACATTTTTCTTGGGATCCACTTAGTGAATCAACCTTAATTTGCTTAAAATTGTAAAAGACAGTTATGAATTGTCATACTACCTATAAAACTGTGAAGTACGTCTTTAAGGCCTTCTTTCTTGAACCCCGTTGCACCAAACATGCTCACCCATTCAGCTGTGGGGATGTTATAATGTGATGGTCAATTTTACTACTTGTTGGTAAAAGGGTAACTCAAGAGTTAGCAGTGGGTGGTGACAACTGTCTGCCTTCCCTCTAGTCATACACTGCTAAATTATGGACAGCTAGTGCAAATAGCCCTCATGTAGGTTAGTGCAAAATTTAAAATCAAACAAACAAATCTTTATTGAATATAGTAGAAGTTTGTTATGTATTTAAGTTGATTAATTTACAGTTTTTGTGTCTTTGAATAAATTTCCAGGTCAGTAAGAGATGGCTTAAAGTAATTAAGCTTGAGATAACTATTGAAAGTTATAAGTTATTTTCCTGTCATAGGTAGTTACTTATATATACTAAAGGCAGGTCTGCTTGATAGCTAAGTCACCCCATGAAATTGTATTCCTTTAACCAGCAGACAAGGATCAGATATCTAATGCTACTACTTTCAGAAACCAACTAAAGTCTGTCAAACAGGTCCTCTCTATGCAAATGTGATGCATGTGAGTTAAAGCCACTGATGATTATTAACATTTACCTTTGAGGTCAAAAGAACACAGTGAATTCAACAGTAGCATTTCTAGTCACTTCCTATAATACCTTAAGTAGACAAACAGACACACTCATTATCTCTTTGTGTGAGGTAGATTACACTGTGATATTTCTGTATTTATCAGAAAAACTGTACTCAATTTTGATGCCTTTCAGAATTGGCATGGCCAGGTGGTTAGGGTGCTCGACTCGTAATCTGAAGGTCGCTGGTTCAAATCCCCATTGCACCAAACATGCTCGTCCTTTCAATCGTGGAGGCATTATAATGTGATGGTCAATCCCACTATTCGTTGGCAAAAGTATAGCCCAAGAGTTAGTGGTGGATGGTAATGACCAGTTGCCTTCTCTCTAGTCTTATGCTGCAGAATTAGGGATGGCTAGCACAGATAACCCTTATGTATCTTTGTGCAAAATTTTAAAAAAAACAAAGAAAAACCTTACAGAATGGACATATTACTAGTGAAGGAAAAATACTGAGTATTGATATGAATTTTGGATAATGTAAGAATAGGTTTTATTCATGGTACCATTGTTTTATTCACCGTCTATTTTCTATTGTTACAAAATTTCAAGTTACAGAACATTTTAAGAAAGTGAATACTTGAAAATATACAATTCAATACTGGTCCTTAAAACACTGACACCAAGTTTCTGTAAAACACAATAGATTTTACTCTTTATTTGGTCAAATTAACCTAAACTCTTTTCACTAACACCCACTTTTGTGTCTTTTCAACAAGTATATTTCAAGATTTGTTTAAGTCGAACACAAGTACACAATATATTCAATACTAGAAATGTGGAATCAAGCATCAAATTTTAATTTCTCTGGACTTTTTTTTTGGGCTCTATTCATGAAGTTCAGGGTAAGATTCTGTAACAATTAAACATTTGGAAATATTACTTGCAGCATGCAAATAATGTTAAATTTGATTGGGTTTCAAAACTTATTTTTAATGAATAGGTTTTATTTTTCTATCTTAATTTTCCATCAAGTTTATAAAAATGTATGTTTCCATTACTCTGTCATTTCAGATTAAGTTTTTATTTGTAGTAAAGCTTTGTTTGTTTGTTTAGAATTAAGCACAAACTACACAATAGGCTACCTATGCTCTGTCCACCACAAGTATTGAAAACCTGGTTTTTAGCAGCGTGAGTCTGCAGACATTCGTTGTGCCAGTAGGGGGGTGTTATAGTAAAGTAAATAAGAATAAAAGAACCATGCAGTGTCCCGTCACACCATCTATATTTCAGTTACCTAAAACACTTCATTTTAATTTTTGTTCTATATCAATTAACACTGCATTATCAAAAGGTAATAAACTAAACTAAAAAGGATAACATAACATTTTCAAACTCCATTTTGATTCTTATTCTGCCAACGGTTACCATTAGTTTTGGATTTAAAACCTAAATTTTAAACCCTGTTCTATTGTTTCAGTTTGGTTTGGTCTGTTTTGTATTTTGGCAAAGCTACATGAGGGCTATCTGCACTAGCTGCTCCTTATTTAGCAGTGGAAAGGCAGCTATTCATCACCACCCACTGCCAACTCTTGGGCTATTATTCTACCAACGAATGGTGGTATTGACCATCACTTAATACTGCCTTCATGGCAGAGAGAGCAAGCATATAGGTCAGAGATTCAAACACACAACCCTCAGATTATGAGTCAAGTGCCCTCATAATAACTGCCCTCAACACAACCTGGCCATGCCAACTGTTTCAACTGTGAAGCTTAAAACTCAAGCAAATCCTCACCTTTTCATTTTAACCTAAGTACTTCTGTAATCTTCTTAAAGCAACCATTCAATTTTTCTATTCAAAACTGTTTCATGCACTCATGCCAATCCTACTTATCTGGTTTATTGTAGAGTTGCCCCTTTTCTGGTGTGATATAAGTTATAGTTTAGATAAAAGATGTTAATTTCCTATGTCCATTCTGTACATGAAAGAAACAAAAAATCAAAGTGAAAAACAGGTATACCTGGCTATGGTTGGAGGGCTGTGATTGGCTGCGATTTGTGTCAGGTGACCTATCACCCACAGAAGTGGGAGGCACTGTTGTCGGCCGAGGTCCTTCAAATGGATCATCTGTTGAACTTATTTCTGGAGTTGGCCACAGGATTTCTTCCAGAACAGATTCTTCTAATGATCTGTTTGAAGTCAAAGTTGCTACTTTTTAAAATGGAAATGAAACAATTTATTTTAACACTTGCTGTCACCATAGTAAAACTCAAGTGATAGTTTTGCATTTTTTTCACATCCAAACGTTGCAAGACAAATTATTAGGGCAGTTTATAGTACAAACTCGTTCTTGCTTCACTTAAGTATGTGTTTCAGTAAAGTCTGTTAAGATTGTCAATGTTTAGGTTAATACACGGATGATTAATATGAGGTATTACTATACGTGCAACACGTAATTAATTACACTTCAATAAGACAATATCTGAATTTAATCTATAGGTTGAGTTGTCACACCCAGTACCAAGTGTATCCACTAATACAATTTAAAATATACTAGATATTACCCATATACATAAATTAATATCATATACAAAGCTATTCAGGCATATGTGAATTTTACACATCGCACATGATCAATAGAACTATTAAGTTGTTTTTGTTCTACTTACTTTTTTCTCAGTCATTAATATTTAGATAATACTGGTCTGTTTGTGGTAGCTATGACTGTCCAATTATACTTAGTGAGTGTAGAATATACAGCAATGTCCCCCAGTGGTAGGTTAGGAAGTATGTCAAGGTTACAATTTCCTTTATATTCAAATGAGTATGACCAATCCTGTGAGTATCACTAATCACTTGGGTAAGTCTGATATTATCATTTAACAAGATTTAGTCATTCTGAAATAGAATTTCAACCAAGACAGTGTGGAGAGAAAATAGTTTAGAGCCAGTTAAAAGAGTTACCGGTCTTATCAAAAGAGCACACACAATAAATAAAATAAACAATAAACATAATTTTGTACAATTCTGTCCTGTCATTTTATTTCCTTCTCATGAATTCCATTACTCAGAATTACTACATAATAAATATCTTGGCTGAACCTCCTGTTATTATGTGGGTCTAACTTGGTGCTCTAACTGTAAAAAGCACAAATGGTTATGACATCAGTCCTATGAACTTAGGCTGTTCAGAAAGAGTTTTAATTAGCTAGGCTTGAATAACAAAATAATACCAAACCTATCCAGGACACTATCCACTCACCTGCTAGTGTCTAGACTGTGGGATGGAAGTTTAATCTTGAATTCGTCAGTAGAGGTGGGAGTGTTCTGAAGACTTAGTGCCCTTCTGAAGGGTCGACTCCTGCCCTTTAAACCAGGATAACGACTTTGGAGAGAAGCTGGTCGTTTGGGGGCTGTCAACCCCTCAATAACTGGATATTTAGAATAAGAGTTCTCTGGTAATAGTAAAGTGGAGGGACTAGCACCAGCGTGAACAATTTGGGTGAGTATAGTCATAATGGTTTGAAGGTCTCTGGTTAGACGACGATCGATGTTGTGGACTTGTCTGTGTAAGAATACCAATCAAAGATGAAATACAACCTTACACTTCCCTTAATACTATCTAGAAGGTAATTTTTAGAATAATTTTAAGACTGTCTAATAAATGGGGTCTTCTGAAACTGTAATACAGCTTAAGAGGTTAGTATATTTAGAGGAACGTAAATTAGGAAGAGGAAGTTAAAATGATTGTATTAAAGGTGAAAATATTAATATATACTTTCATAAACTAATTCATTTAAATGTCTCTACATCACGTGAGATACAACTACCATAGAAATACGACTGACTCACTGCCATGTTTAATAAAAAGAGTGGTGAAATGGAACAAAGCCGTAGAGATAATACAACGTTAGAAAATACCACAAAATGCCTTAGAGGTCATCATGGTCATCTTAATACCTGAAAACCTAAGTATTTCTAAAATCCAGTCATATCTGGGTAGCATGTGTTTACAACCACAGTAAATAATTGGAACAGAATGAGATTTGATATAAACAAAGATCTATAGTAAGATGGGTGTTCTTAAAACCCTTGTGTGGACATTCATTTTTACTGGTTTAACATCTTTAGCTCAAAGTGACCTACTTTACGATACTTCACTATTTTATGATTAAACAACATATCTAAGTTTCAAAATCTAGCTTATCAGGATTTTAAGAAACCTGTATTGACAGAAGCTTGAATCCAAGTTCTGATCATATTGTAAACAGTTCAGGGTTAACAACATAAAAGAGTTCACTTTTTTAAATACTAAAAACAGATACATTATCTACACTTCACTTCTCTCATAATAACAAACTTCATCCTTGTCTTAATTTGTTAACAGATTAACTTTATACATCTACTTGTTTATTAATTTATCCTATGTTTTGAATGACTGAAGGTTTCATATAACACGTGGTCTAGAAATCGTTTTACTTGATCTTGCTTAAATTACCTTTGGTGTTCTCGATCAGATAATACCTGTTACTGTCCATGGAAAACAGTGTTAGAATGTTGCCAGCAGTGTCATTTAGTGGTTACTCAAGTGATATATCTACAGGTTATGAACCAATGTATGTTGTAATGGCAATGATCAGTCAAATGGTAGCACATGCAATGGGAAGTCTGATGAATCTTGGATTTGGCAGATTGGTCTGGAACACTGAAGATAGTTTTGAAGAACCTGTCATCAGTAATCAGCCCAGTGAAAGTCCAAAAAACTCCAATTGCATGTACAATATTTGTGCTTAGTGTGAGAGCTCAAAAATATTCATGTCACCTAATTATATCAACTATCTGTTGATAGGAAATGAAAGAGTTTGGTGCCATGATTGCAAAACATCATCAGTGTACAGTTTGCTATATTTGTTTAAGTCTATATTGCCCTTTACATGAATTCTTATGTTATTAGCTTTAAAGAAACAATATATTTTAAGAAATGACATTTTTCACAATGTGAAGGATTTATGAACATCACTGGTGAAATTCCACATTGAGGAGATGATGTCTCCGAGGCTCACCATCAGTCTTGAACAACCATCTTTCCTCAATGACTGATGATGAATCTTGGAGAAACCATCTCCTCAATGTGGAATTTCACCAATGATGTGAAGGTTCAGGATTTCTGCTCCCTAGTGGCACAGCGGTGACTTACATCAGTAGAAACCGAGTTTCGATACCCATGGTGAGCAGAGCTCAAATAGCCCAAACAAATTATGACTTCTACACTGGTGTCACAGGTTTGGGAAGAATACCTGCACCCAGAATGGCTGATTAAGTTCACCATAAATGATTGATCTTAACACAAAGGAAGCACAAAATAAGGGCTGTTGTTTGGTTCTAGTGAGTTGGAGACTTGGTAGGACAGTCTATAAATGACTTCCAGACTTATGATAGGTAGAGTGTCTCAACTCCATCTCTAATTGAAACTATATAGAGATGCCAGTGATGTGTTCTTTCTGCCAACTAGAGTCTACCAGCAGCTGAGATGACATGCACTAAATAATGATGTAAGTAGAACATGTGGCAGTGGTAAGCCTTCCCAAACCAGGAGGTACACTGCCAATATAAAAAGTGACCCATGAGTAGAACCAATGGATGAGCTGCCTTCTGGTTCTGCTACCACATTCCACTATGCATCACCATTATATTGACTAAGAGTACATGGTAGAATCTAAACAGATTTCTCCTCCAACGTTTAATGCTACAACCCAAAATGTCTGTACCACTTTCTTAATCATTTCAGACAGATCTGGTGTGAGTAAGTGCATGGACAGATAGTTCATCTGAAGTTTGGATAATTTGAACTAGATTATTGCAAGATTAATGGGAGCAAATTGTCTGTTATTTTTATTAATTTATGTGAAATTTTGATATTGAAATATTCCGCAGGCAGTGAATTTTCACAGAAGGATAAGAGTAACAGAAAGATTCACACTATGTCTGAAAGAAAACCTGGTTTTACCTTTTTTTCACAGAAGGATAAGAATAACAAAAAGAGCAACATGGCTAAGCAAAGACCTAATTGGAATCTACAGACCAAGCAGATTACAAACCTAACAGATACTCAGTGTGAGTGAGGAATGATTATCATATGATCACATGTAAACCATATATTTACTTATTACTCAGTCTGTGCTAGCAGTTTTTAAAGAGGGGTAATGGTTGTAAACAGGTGGTTATAGGTCTCATTCGACCTACACCTAGCTAATTTTTTGAATGACTAGAATTCAACTTCACATTTTCAACCTGAACTTCTGCTATGAGTAAAAGAAACTTGGACACTTCTGACAGTCTTGTTTAAACCACAATGGTTTGAATTTCCTAATCTGTGTGTCAAAATCTCCATTACACTGCCATGGAAGTTTATGTAGAATGAAGGAATACCTTGAAGTACCAACAAAGATTTTAAGGATCTTCTGACCTGATTTCACCTAAGTTTAACTAAGCAGAAGAAGGTATTCTGTATTATCCTGGAAGGATCTTCAATATGGAGATATAATGTGATTGTACAGTTATTGAGGAAGATGAAATCATATAACAAAGGTGAATCCAGTTTCGACAACTTCAATTCAAAAGCCTGAGAGGTCACAGGAATTGTCTTGTACCAATACAAAAGGAAGTTATCTTTAGGGATGTTTCCTAAGCTCAACCTTTAAGTACCAGGGGGGTTTCTCAGCGTTGGCCATTGGAGTGTGCAGCAAGTGCCCTCATACATTGTGCCCATCCAAATGGGTGCCAAAATCAACATTGCAATTAACAGTTCTTGTTAATTTTACAGAGGCAGAAGTGTTGAATACAAAGTTTACACAAGCTACAACTCTGTCTAGGACTTGCACTGGGATTTCTAGTAATCAAAAAAAGAGTTACAAGACCAGAAATTGAAAAAATAAAGGTGTAGGTGGTGAGACAACTGGATGAAAAATAGTTTATATATTGAAATTGAAAAAGAAAAAATGGCATGTATCTCAGTTTCATTGTATATATCATTCCTGAAGTGATGCATGTTTCATTGTGCTATAGAGAAAGGATTTTTTAGTGTGTACTTTTTGCCAAAAGATTATTAGAATCTATTTTAAAAGATTTAAAAATGTGATCAATCCTTTATTTTTCATATGTAATATTAATTATTTATATAAAAATGTACTTTATGTTGTCTCAGGTTAATCTGTGTTTAAGGTTTCCATTTTATAAATTATGCACAATGATTTTAATGTAAGAGACTTTAAATCTTCCATTGTATGCTTGATTCATGTCTCTAGTTTTATTAAAAAGTACTGTGTGTGATTTTATAAGATATCTGGATTTGGTCATTTCACTGCTATAGGCATCATGTTAATATCTGTGTTTTTAGTCATATATTTCATTTAGTTTAAAGGTAGTTTGTTATTACATTTTTTGCCACTGCTAAAAAAGAGTTAACACAATTTTTTGGCCCATGCTAATTCATTGGACATAAAATTAAAGTTAATTGTGAGCTTGGGGCAAGCCTGAGGCAGAAAAGGCAGAAAAACGTGGTACTTGAATTAATATACTACGTGTTATTATCTTCTTGTGGTTTTAACATATTTATTCTGAATTCATTCTTTGTTCTGAACACATGCAGGTTTCATTTAACATGCAGTTAAGAAAACTGGTGATATTGTTTCAAGCTACCTTTGTTCTTCTCAAAGGAGACAACACCTTTTACTGCTTGTAGAGAGCATTGTTCAATAGGTGATGACGAGAAAACCCAGTTGTAGAGAAAAATATATGTGTTAAAATGGCTGATAGAACCTGACAATGACCAGAGAAGGTCGAAATGTTGTTTGCTCCTCTACATAGAGCTTTCTCTACCCATACCAGCCGTTTTTACATATATATATTGTTCACTAGGATGTTGACAGGAGTAACTTTCAATGGTTATTGAGGTGATATCTAGAGGTTGTAATGTTCATAAGATTTAGTACTGTTTCATAATCAGTGTATTGAATAACTTTGCTATTTTAGAAAATGTAGCTGCCTGAATATACCTCACCTTCAACAGTTTAGGGTTATTAAACAAATTTAGGCTTCACTTAAGTCAACATTTAAGTGATGTAATTATCTAGGTTTTACTAGTTTAATGTTACCAAACGTTTAGAGTTAGCCTACATACATACTTATGCTTAACTAAATTCGTATTACCAACAATTCAAGGTAGCCAAATTACCACATTAAGGTTAACCTACATACATATTTAGGCTTCACCTACCCGATAACATCACTTTCATAATAATAATAATTCATCTGTAATGAAATCAAAACCATTAACTATTATTCCAACAATGAAAAGTAGTTTGAACAATAACTGCCTTATCTTCAAGTATATCTAACCTGCTAAGTCCATCTATTCTAGCCTTCACTCTCTCCAGGTCTCCATGACCTGGAGGGAGGTACTGGGAGGAAGGGAATGTTGCCTCCTCTCCTGGGGAGTGTTGGCTGCCAGGGGTTGATGAGGATATAGGGATAGTCATACTAGAGCTGAATTTAGACATACTGCTGGCTGGAGTTTCATGTTGGTTGCTAGATGAACCAGAGGCTAGTCTTCCTGGTCCTGACCTAGACCGAGGGTTAATAAGCTGTTCTGGACCTTGGCTACTACCTCTAGAAGCAGGGTAGGGAAAGCGTTCTAGTGGAGCAGAAGATCTTAATGTTGTTGAGGTTGGGCCAGGCATTTGTGGGACAGCGTGAGAGACTGTAAATGTTACCACATTGGACAAACGTGTTATGTCATTACTAATGAGTACAAAAAACAGTAATATCTTAATTCCTAATTATAATGAAAACATGTAAGTTGCTAAAAATGTTACAGTCAGATATCAGAATAAAACTGGAAGAGACAACCAAAAATGTTATTTGTTTAACACATTCCATGCCAGGGCCGTAGAAAACAGTCAGGCCACTGCCTGACCACTTTTCGATGGCATGTATACTTGTAGCTTATGTAATAAAACTTGCTTCTTTTAAATTAATATGTTATATTGTGTGTATGCACAAGTTATACTTACGATGGCTCAAGATTTAATCTCATAGTATTAAAGCTTCAGTACTTTTCTGTGGCAGTATGCCTACAGATCACACTAGAAATAGCACGCTTTGCATGCTGGGAGCCTGTTTTTCACACATCTTGTGTCACATTATTTAGCTGTGGAAATGGCCTGACCACTTCATAATTGCTTTTCATAACAATGCACACCTACCTTTATTATTTCCACACATACTTATCTTTTCTCTCTCTGTTTCAATGTCATTTAAAAACTTTACTGCACATTCTTCTGCAAAAAGCTATTGCACATCATTGTCACAGTTTGTACCAAACATTTGTACGTGAAACTGATAAAGCTTAGGTCTCACACATACCCACGAGTACTGTTGCTATTAAAGAAAACCACTACATAAAAGACAAATAATTGTGCAAGCAAGTTTCGCCAACTACTACTAGTGTTTCTACTCATAAATCTTATTTATGGATTAAAGCTCTGTAGACTCAAAATAGTTTTTGCTACGACAAACTATTTTTTGAGCAACTGCAAATCTTAATTACTTACAGACAAGATGATGCATCACTGATACAGTTTATAAAATTTAAATATACATCATAAATGATTATTTATCCTCACTTGGTTCTGCAGCTTGAAGAAGTGGAGCCCTTTCACGATCTCTCTTCTCAAATGATTCTCTTCGAATTGAAGAATGTAAGAAACGTGGTCCTTTTTTCCCATTTCCAATGTCTTCTGCCACATTAGTGACGGGACTTGGAGAAGGCATTGGCAGGTCTGAAGTTCCATTTTTTTTTAGACCCAAGGTACTGTTCATTACACTGGTTAACACACCTTTAGTAAAATAACTTGTGTCAGAAACATATATGGTTAATTAAAAATCTTTTTCCTTATTTAGCAGTATTTCAGGTATATATAAATTACTTATTTTTAGCATCGTTTACCAATATGACTTTGTAACAAGAGGCTTAGAAACCCCTTGTTAGAGTAACTGAAGGATGTTAATATTTTTGCTTGAACTTACTAAAAGCAATTTCCAGAAATATTTATTTACCTTCAGCTTTGAATCATCTACTATCGTACCTCATGACCACAGTATACATTGCATGGAAATGAAATTATGTGTTACATACAACCATCACTTAGAATTGACTATCAAAGCAACACATACTTTTAGAACCATAAATGACAGCAGCATCATGTGTTTGACATGCTTATCATAAAAAACAATACAGTAACATTATCTGTAGTACACATACTCTACAATATACAATACTATAGTATACAGTCTACAATGTACAATACTGTAGTATTCATAGTCTACAATGTACAATACTGTAGTACACATGGTCTACAATGTACAGTACTATAGTACACATAGTCTACAATGTGCAATACTGTAGTATACATAGTCTACAATGTACAATACTGTAGTATACATAGTCTACAATGCACAATACTGTAGCACACATAGTCTACAATGCACAATACTGTAATACATATGGTCTACAATGTACAATACTGTAGTATACATAGTCTACAATGTATAATACTGTAATACACATGGTATACAATGTACAATACTATAGTATACATAGTCTACAATGTACAATACTGTAGTACACATGGTACAATGTAGTATACATAGTCTACAATGTACAATACTGTAGTGCACATGGTATACAATGTACAATACTGTAGTACACATGGTATACAATGTACAATACTATAGTATACATAGTCTACAATGCACAATACTGTAGTACACATAGTCTACAATGTACAATACTGTAGTACACATAGTCTACAATGTGCAATACTGCAGTACACATAGTCTACAATGCACAATACTGTAGTACACATAGTCTACAATGTACAATACTGTAGTACACATGGTCTACAATGTACAATACTGTAATACACATGGTATACAATGTACAATACTATAGTATACATAGTATACAATGTACAATACTGTAGTACACATGGTCTACAATGTACAATACTGTAATACACATGGTATACAATGTACAATACTGTAGTATACGAGGGCTGTTCAAAAGATACGTGGACTGTTTGAATTGAGCGGCTCCAGTTGGTTCCAGGGGAATCTGCTTGGTGTCGCTAGGTTCGCACAGATCAGCTGATTACGACGCCATTTCCCGATTGCAGATATCTTCATTTGTGTATTAGCTACGCGGTTTTATGTGAAGTGCGATTTTTTCGTTTGGCGGATTTCATAATGAATAACCTGAAGGAGCAACGACTTGCTGTGAAATTTTGTGTTAAACTTGGAAAATCTGCGATTGAAACTTTTGCTATGCTTAACACGGCTTATGGTGATGTTGCTATGAAGCGTACGGCATGTTTCAAGTGGCATGAACGTTTTAAGGATGGTCGACAGTCCATTGAAGATGATGAGCGTCCTGGACGTCCTTCCACGTCAACTGACGACCCACACGTCGACAAAATCAACACCCTGGTGCGGGCAAATCGATGTCTGACTGTCAGGGAGCTTGCTGAAGAGTGTGGGATATCAATTGGATCTTGTTACGAGATTTTGACCGAAAAATTGAAGATGCACCGTGTTGCTGCAAAATTCAGCCCTCAGAACTCGTGAGTTTTTGGCCAAACACTCGATCACTGGTCTTCCCCACTCCCCCCTACTCACCTGAACTTGCTCCTTGCGATTTTTTCTTGTTCCCCAAACTCAAAAGACCCTTGAAAGGAAGAAGATTTGAGACGATTCCCGAGATTAAGGCAAATGCGATGAAGGAGCTGGTGGACATTACAAAAGAAGCATACCAGGACTGTTTCAACAAGTGGAAACACCGTTGGGATAAGTATGTGCGTTGGGGAGGAGTACTTTGAAGGGGTCCCAGACCTGTAACTTCTAAATAAAGTACATTTTGTTTTATGACGTCAGTCCGCGTATTTTTTGAACAAACCTCGTACATGGTCTACAATGTGCAATACTGTAGTACACATGGTCTACAATGTACAATACTGTAATACACATGGTCTACAATGTACAATACTGTAGTATACATAGTGTACAATGTACAATACTGTAGTACACATGGTATACTTTGTACAATATTGTAGTATACATAGTGTAGAATGTACAATACTGTAGTACACATGGTATACAATGTACAATACTGTAGTACACATGGTATACAATGTACAATACTGTAGTATACATGGTTTACAATGTACAATACTGTAGTATACATAGTTTACAATGTACAATACTATAGTATACAATGTACAATACTCACCTTCTTCAGATGTTGACTGCCTTAAATCAGCTACACTCCATTTTAGGTGATTGAATAAATCTGTTGACAGTAAATCAAACAGTTAAAAATACTGTTTTTACAAAAGATAATTTTGAACAAATTAATTCTATTGACTTTTCAATGTATACATTTTATAAACGTAATAAAAACTGTTACTTATTACAGTCTAATACTGGAAGATAAGTGATGTCACAAAAACTAAATGTTGTCTGGAAAGTGAATATTGCCAGGTAAAGTAGAAACAGAACAATGACAGAAGACTGGATTTTGTGTTGTCATTCTGGTAATAGTCTGGTGTCTCATGAAAGACTCTTAAACTGTTTCGATAAATAACATAACTATTGAGAAACAAGTATGAATATATTAGGTTGTCTAGAGATAAATATCGGGATTCTCACAATAACATTTTGAAGCTGAATATTGAGTAACTTATCGTTGGTTGGTTGGTTTTATCCAACGTTTATTGCTTACAAGGTGTCTTAATTGTTTGCTGTTTCAACTATACTCAGAGTAAGTTTTGCAACCCCCTAGGCAGCATAGACAGGAAGGACTTTCATCTTATTTTCTTCTACGACTTCAAACTTGGACGAAAAGCTACCGAAATTACACGGAACATCAACGGACATTCGGTCATGATTCTGTTACTGAACGTACAGTTCAACGTTGGTTCCAAAGGTTTTGATATGGAGATGAAAGTCTTGAAGACCATGAAGGTCGTGGAAGAAAGCCATCCTTAGATGAAAACACATTAAAGGAAGCAGTTAAGACAGACCCTCGAACAGCACTACGTGAGCTTGCAGGAAAGCTAGACACAAACAAATCAAAAATTGCCAACCTCTTGAGTGTTACTTGAAACACAAAAAAGTTTGATAAGTGGGTTATGCACGAGCTGACTAAAGATCAGCAAACTCAGCATTATGATTCGCTCTATGAAACCAAAGTGATCCATTTCTTGAACAAATAGTGACATGCAACGAAAAGTAGATTGTGTACAACAGTCAGAAACAATTGTTTGACTGCAAAACAGCCTCAAAGCATTTCCTAAAGCTCAAGCTTCATCAAAGATAGGTCATTGTGACTGTGTGATGGACTAAGGCTGTCATCATTCACTACAACTTTTTGAATCAAGGGTAAACTTTCACAGTGAACAAATACGGTTAAGAATTGGTTTAAATGCATCAAAAGTTGCGTGAGAAACAATGAGCTCTGGTCAGTTGAAGGGTCAGTCATTGTCACTTGACAATGCTCATTCCCACATGTACGGGATAACGCTCCAAAAATTGAAAGAACTGAGATTCTGCCTCATCCACCCTATTCCCCTACAGATTTTCATTTTTTCAAGCACTTTGACAACGTTTTGAACAATAAAAAACTTTCAAAACCAGACAGCTGCAGAAGAAGCTTTCAGGGAGTTCACTGACCATGGAAACTGTGATTTTTACAACAGGGACATAAACAGCATCGTTACACGTTGACAAACATGTGTTGAAGTTAATGGTGCTCACTTTAATTAAAGCATGTTTACAACACTGATTTAGCATGTTTACAACACTGGTTTATACTTTTCCAAACTTTGCAGTTCAAAAATGACATTTATTTCTGGATAACCTAATACAAGTAATGGACAGTATAAAGTTTCTGGAAGGAAAATTCCAAAACGTTACCTAAAGAAATGCAAGCTATTTATCTTCCAGGTGTATTTCCTTGGACATTCATTGAAGGCATGCCAATGTATATATGTATATAAAAATAAGTAAGCATTACAGAAGTGGACTATTACAAGAATCATACATTCGTGCTGTCAAAGATTTTATAGATGCATGTTTAGGGCATACTGACATTCTGTTTTGTCATGTTTCTGATAAGGCCCCATCCTCTGTTAAACACAGCATTCCCCACTCAAAAACTATTCAACACCTGAATATTCACCAAGACTCATGGTCTGCAATGAAAACTATGATAATTTCTCACAGTTACGAGTGAATAAAAGTAAAATGATGCTTGATTACTCTACTAAAGTTGCTGAAACATAAAACTGCACATGTCAAAGCTGTAAACCACTTTCAAAGCTACCTGTATGGCCATGTTTATTCTATTAGCTGAACATATAGCATTCAGATGGTTAAATAACTTTTAGAATTCTGAAAGCCACATAATACAATGGTTATAACAACTTCAAGTATATGTCACCGTCCACCAGTCTAGTCTGAACCGTAGAAATACTAATGCATTTTCTATGTATCAGAAAAGCTAACAGATCCAACAAACAACTGTGGCCACTTTTCACTCCTGGCAACAATAATTAGTTAGTTTAAAAAGTAGCAATCATTCATTCTCTGTTGTTAGATATGTTCTTTTATTGTATATGTCTTTTATGTATTTTACTGTTCCAACAAATTATTCACTATCAGTGATGTCGAGAAAATACACTTGTAGAGAAATATATATGTAAAAACGGCTCATTTGGGTTGAGAAAGTATTTTACATAGAGGAACGTACAATGACGATGACCGAAGAAGGTTGAAACGTTGTTCGCTCCTCTACGTAAAATATTTTCCAACCCAAACGAGCCGTTTTCACACATAAATTATTCACTAATTATGAACTACATTCGTAGTCACTGAAGACATAATTTCACAAATTGCTACATCCACAGCAACAATGTGCTTGCAAGCATATTAGGGCACTTCATATTAAACAAAATCCTTTAAATAACCTTGAAAAGTTATTATAACCCTGCACCTTAGAGAAATAAACCACACAGCTATAATCTTATCTTTACCCATGATGTTTAGAGATATGGAAATCTCTTCATCAGTACTTGTAGATGTACTATTTCTCAACTTTTGTCTTTCTTCCCTGGACTTGTTTCTGTTATTATTTATAAACTATGTACTGCTACTACCAGAACACAACTAGTGATGTAGTTGTGATTGTAGATGTACTATTTCATAACTTTTGTCTTTCTTCCCTAGACTTGTTTCTGTTGTTATTTATAAACTATGTACTGCTACTACAAGAACACAACTAGTGATGTAGTTGTGATTGTAGATGTACTATTTCACAACTTTTGTCTTTCTTCCCTAGACTTGTTTCTGTTATTATTTATAAACTATGTACTGCTACTACCAGAACACAACTAGTGATGTAGTTGTGATTGTAGATGTACTATGTCATAACTTTTGTCTTTCTTCCCTAGACTTGTTTCTGTTATTATTTATAAACTATGTACTGCTACTACAAGAACACAACTAGTGATGTAGTTGTGATTGCAGATGTGCTATTTCACAACTTTTGTCTTTCTTCCCTAGACTTGTTTCTGTTATTATTTATAAACTATGTACTGCTACTACCAGAACACAACTAGTGATGTAGTTGTGATTGTAGTTATTTCACAACTTTTGTCTTTCTTCCCTAGACTTGTTTCTGTTATTATTTATAAACTATGTACTGCTACTACCAGAACACAACTAGTGATGTAGTTGTGATTGTAGATGTACTATTTCACAACTTTTGTCTTTCTTCCCTAGACTTGTTTCTGTTGTTATTTATAAACTATGTACTGCTACTACCAGAACACAACTAGTGATGTAGTTGTGATTGTAGATGTACTATTTCACAACTTTTGTCTTTCTTCCCTAGACTTGTTTCTGTTATTATTTATAAACTATGTACTGCTACTACCAGAACACAACTAGTGATGTAGTTGTGATTGTAGATGTGCCTATTCACAACATTTGTCTTTCTTCCCTAGACTTGTTTCTGTTATTATTTATAAACTATGTACTGCTACTACCAGAACACAACTAGTGATGTAGTTGTGATTGTAGATGTACTATTTCATAACTTTTGTCTTTCTTCCCTAGACTTGTTTCTGTTGTTATTTATAAACTATGTACTGCTACTACCAGAACACAACTAGTGATGTAGTTGTGATTGTAGATGTACTATTTCACAACTTTTGTCTTTCTTCCCTAGACTTGTTTCTGTTATTATTTATAAACTATGTACTGCTACTACCAGAACACAACTAGTGATGTAGTTGTGATTGTAGATGTACTATTTCACAACTTTTGTCTTACTTCCCTAGACTTGTTTCTGTTATTATTTATAAACTATGTACTGCTACTACCAGAACACAACTAGTGATGTAGTTGTGATTGTAGATGTACTATTTCACAACTTTTGTCTTTCTTCCCTAGACTTGTTTCTGTTATTATTTATAAACTATGTACTGCTACTACCAGAACACAACTAGTGATGTAGTTGTGATTGTAGATGTACTATTTCACAACTTTTGTCTTTCTTCCCTAGACTTGTTTCTGTTATTATTTATAAACTATGTACTGCTACTACCAGAACACAACTAGTGATGTAGTTGTGATTGTAGATGTACTATTTCACAACTTTTGTCTTTCTTCCCTAGACTTGTTTCTGTTATTATTTATAAACTATGTACTGCTACTACCAGAACACAACTAGTGATGTAGTTGTGATTGTAGATGTACTATTTCACAACTTTTGTCTTTCTTCCCTAGACTTGTTTCTGTTATTATTTATAAACTATGTACTGCTACTACCAGAACACAACTAGTGATGTAGTTGTGATTGTAGATGTACTATGTTCACAACTTTTGTCTTTCTTCCCTAGACTTGTTTCTGTTATTATTTATAAACTATGTACTGCTACTACCAGAACACAACTAGTGATGTAGTTGTGATTGTAGATGTACTATTTCACAACTTTTGTCTTTCTTCCCTAGACTTGTTTCTGTTATTATTTATAAACTATGTACTGCTACTACCAGAACACAACTAGTGATGTAGTTGTGATTGTAGATGTACTATTTCACAACTTTTGTCTTTCTTCCCTAGACTTGTTTCTGTTATTATTTATAAACTATGTACTGCTACTACCAGAACACAACTAGTGATGTAGTTGTGATTGTAGATGTACTATTTCACAACTTTTGTCTTTCTTCCCTAGAATTGTTTCTGTTGTTATTTATAAACTATGTACTGCTACTACCAGAACACAACTAGTGATGTAGTTGTGATTGTAGATGTACTATTTCACAACTTTTGTCTTTCTTCCCTAGAATTGTTTCTGTTGTTATTTATAAACTATGTACTGCTACTACCAGAACACAACTAGTGATGTAGTTGTGATTGTAGATGTACTATTTCACAACTTTTGTCTTTCTTCCCTAGAATTGTTTCTGTTGTTATTTATAAACTATGTACTGCTACTACCAGAACACAACTAGTGATGTAGTTGTGATTGTAGATGTACTATTTCACAACTTTTGTCTTTCTTCCCTAGACTTGTTTCTGTTATTATTTATAAACTATGTACTGCTACTACCAGAACACAACTAGTGATGTAGTTGTGATTGTAGATGTACTATTTCACAACTTTTGTCTTTCTTCCCTAGACTTGTTTCTGTTATTATTTATAAACTATGTACTGCTACTACCAGAACACAACTAGTGATGTAGTTGTGATTGTAGATGTACTATTTCACAACTTTTGTCTTTCTTCCCTAGACTTGTTTCTGTTATTATTTATAAACTATGTACTGCTACTACCAGAACACAACTAGAACACAACTAGAACACAACTGTGATGTAGTTGTGATTGTAGATGTACTATTTCACAACTTTTGTCTTTTCCCTAGACTTGTTTCTGTTATTATTTATAAACTATGTACTGCTACTACCAGAACACAACTAGTGATGTAGTTGTGATTGTAGATGTACTATTTCACAACTTTTGTCTTTCTTCCCTAGACTTGTTTCTGTTATTATTTATAAACTATGTACTGCTACTACCAGAACACAACTAGTGATGTAGTTGTGATTGTAGATGTACTATTTCACAACTTTTGTCTTTCTTCCCTAGACTTGTTTCTGTTATTATTTATAAACTATGTACTGCTACTACCAGAACACAACTAGTGATGTAGTTGTGATTGTAGATGTACTATTTCACAACTTTTGTCTTTCTTCCCTAGACTTGTTTCTGTTGTTATTTATAAACTATGTACTGCTACTACCAGAACACAACTAGTGATGTAGTTGTGATTGTAGATGTACTATTTCACAACTTTTGTCTTTCTTCCCTAGACTTGTTTCTGTTATTATTTATAAACTATGTACTGCTACTACCAGAACACAACTAGTGATGTAGTTGTGATTGTAGATGTACTATTTCATAACTTTTGTCTTTCTTCCCTAGACTTGTTTCTGTTGATTATTTATAAACTATGTACTGCTACTACCAGAACACAACTAGTGATGTAGTTGTGATTGTAGATGTACTATTTCACAACTTTTGTCTTTCTTCCCTAGACTTGTTTCTGTTATTATTTATAAACTATGTACTGCTACTACCAGAACACAACTAGTGATGTAGTTGTGATTGTAGATGTACTATTTCACAACTTTTGTCTTTCTTCCCTAGACTTGTTTCTGTTATTATTTATAAACTATGTACTGCTACTACCAGAACACAACTAGTGATGTAGTTGTGATTGTAGATGTACTATTTCATAACTTTTGTCTTTCTTCCCTAGACTTGTTTCTGTTATTATTTATAAACTATGTACTGCTACTACCAGAACACAACTAGTGATGTAGTTGTGATTGTAGATGTACTATTTCACAACTTTTGTCTTTCTTCCCTAGACTTGTTTCTGTTATTATTTATAAACTATGTACTGCTACTACCAGAACACAACTAGTGATGTAGTTGTGATTGTAGATGTACTATTTCACAACTTTTGTCTTTCTTCCCTAGACTTGTTTCTGTTATTATTTATAAACTATGTACTGCTACTACCAGAACACAACTAGTGATGTAGTTGTGATTGTAGATGTACTATTTCACAACTTTTGTCTTTCTTCCCTAGACTTGTTTCTGTTATTATTTATAAACTATGTACTGCTACTACCAGAACACAACTAGTGATGTAGTTGTGATTGTAGATGTACTATTTCACAACTTTTTCTGTCTTTCTTCCCTTTTGTCTTAGACTTGTTTCTGTTATTATTTATAAACTATGTACTGCTACTACCAGAACACAACTAGTGATGTAGTTGTGATTGTAGATGTACTATTTCACAACTTTTGTCTTTCTTCCCTAGACTTGTTTCTGTTATTATTTATAAACTATGTACTGCTACTACCAGAACACAACTAGTGATGTAGTTGTGATTGTAGATGTACTATTTCACAACTTTTGTCTTTCTTCCCTAGACTTGTTTCTGTTATTATTTATAAACTATGTACTGCTACTACCAGAACACAACTAGTGATGTAGTTGTGATTGTAGATGTACTATTTCACAACTTTTGTCTTTCTTCCCTAGACTTGTTTCTGTTATTATTTATAAACTATGTACTGCTACTACTAGAACACAACTAGTGATGTAGTTGTGATTGTAGATGTACTATTTCACAACTTTTGTCTTTCTTCCCTAGACTTGTTTCTGTTATTATTTATAAACTATGTACTGCTACTACCAGAACACAACTAGTGATGTAGTTGTGATTGTAGATGTACTATTTCACAACTTTTGTCTTTCTTCCCTAGACTTGTTTCTGTTGTTATTTATAAACTATGTACTGCTACTACCAGAACACAACTAGTGATGTAGTTGTGATTGTAGATGTACTATTTCACAACTTTTGTCTTTCTTCCCTAGACTTGTTTCTGTTGTTATTTATAAACTATGTACTGCTACTACCAGAACACAACTAGTGATGTAGTTGTGATTGTAGATGTACTATTTCACAACTTTTGTCTTTCTTCCCTAGAATTGTTTCTGTTGTTATTTATAAACTATGTACTGCTACTACCAGAACACAACTAGTGATGTAGTTGTGATTGTAGATGTACTATTTCACAACTTTTGTCTTTCTTCCCTAGACTTGTTTCTGTTGTTATTTATAAACTATGTACTGCTACTACCAGAACACAACTAGTGATGTAGTTGTGATTGTAGATGTACTATTTCACAACTTTTGTCTTTCTTCCCTAGAATTGTTTCTGTTGTTATTTATAAACTATGTACTGCTACTACCAGAACACAACTAGTGATGTAGTTGTGATTGTAGATGTACTATTTCACAACTTTTGTCTTACTTCCCTAGACTTGTTTCTGTTGTTATTTATAAACTATGTACTGCTACTACCAGAACACAACTAGTGATGTAGTTGTGATTGTAGATGTACTATTTCACAACTTTTACTTCCCTAGTCTTTCTTCCCTAGACTTATTTCTTTTGTCTTACTTCCTGTTATTATTTATAAACTATGACTTGTTTCTGTTATTATTTATAAACTATGTACTGCTACTACCAGTTATTTTGTGATTGTAGATGTACTATTTCACAACTTTGTCTTACTTCCCTAGACTTGTTTCTGTTATATAACTATGTACTGCTACTACCAGAACACAACTAGTGATGTAGTTGTGATTGTAGATGTACTATTTCACAACTTTTGTCTTACTTCCCTAGACTTGTTTCTGTTGTTATTTATAAACTATGTACTGCTACTACCAGAACACAACTAGTGATGTAGTTGTGATTGTAGATGTACTATGTCATAACTTTTGTCTTACTTCCCTAGACTTGTTTCTGTTGTTATTTATAAACTATGTACTGCTACTACCAGAACACAACTAGTGATGTAGTTGTGATTGTAGATGTACTATTTCACAACTTTTGTCTTTCTTCCCTAGACTTGTTTCTGTTATTTTTTATAAACTATGTACTGCTACTACCAGAACACAACTAGTGATGTAGTTGTGATTGTAGATGTACTATTTCACAACTTTTGTCTTTCTTCCCTAGACTTGTTTCTGTTGTTATTTATAAACTATGTACTGCTACTACCAGAACACAACTAGTGATGTAGTTGTGATTGTAGATGTACTATTTCACAACTTTTGTCTTTCTTCCCTAGACTTGTTTCTGTTGTTATTTATAAACTATGTACTGCTACTACCAGAACACAACTAGTGATTTCTACCTTCTTATTTTGTTCAGTTTTTCTTGTATTTCATATTTCAATATAAGAAATTACCACTTCACAATTCCTTAAATCCACATATTTTCTGTTTGGTGGTTTTATAAGGTTATAAAATTAGTAAGAGTAACGTATTCTGACTGTCATTTAAAGCATATTTAGACAATTTCACATCATTTCTTTGGTTTTTATTGACAAATATTTAAGCAGTATTCCACATCTTAAACAGTTGATAAGTGGAAACAAGGTTGAACAAGATGATCGCATTAATTCTGAGCTTCTTAAGAAAAAACTGTAAAGTTTAAAGAATAATCGTTTCCTGGGTCAGATAATATTTCAACAGTTGTTTTGAAGGATGGATATATGAGCCATTTGCTACTATTTTTTTTGCAAGTCCTTGGACAGTGGTCAGATGTCAGAGGACTAGATCTTAGTTAATATACGTCCTCTTTTCAAGGTACATGACTGTCCCAGTAATTACAGATGAATCAGTCTTACATCAGTTGTGGACAAAAGTTTCAGAAAGTTTGCTTATAGATGTCTTGCAAATTTATTTTAAGAAATATTAGAATTATATTGGATAGACCTTAAGGGAAAATCTTTTGACATTCTTTCAAAAGGTTACTGCTTATGTAGATGAGAGAAAGTGTATAAAATTGGCGTATTTGGATTTTCTAAAAGCAATTGACCGAGTGTCATATAAAAGACATGTAAAAACATTACCTCTATAAATGTAGGAGATATGTTTGGAAACTGTATAGAAGAGTGGCTGGATCGAAGAAAGAGGGTTGTTATAAATGGAGTCAGTGGCTGGACCGAAGAAAGAGGGTTGTTATAAATGGAGTCAGTGGCTGGACCGAAGAAAGAGGGTTGTTATAAATGAAGTCAGTGGCTGGACCGAAGAAAGAGGGTTGTTATAAATGGAGTCAGTGGCTGGACCGAAGAAAGAGGGTTGTTATAAATGGAGTCAGTGGCTGGACCGAAGAAAGAGGGTTGTTATAAATGGAGTCAGTCGCTGGACCGAAGAAAGAGGGTTGTTATAAATGGAGTCAGTCGCTGGACCGAAGAAAGAGGGTTGTTATAAATGAGAGTCTGGAGTCAGTTGTTAGCTGGACCGAAGAAAGAGGGTTGTTATTATAAATGGGAGTTAGTGGCTGGAAAGAATAAATGAAAGAAGAAAGAGGGTTGTTATAAATGGAGTCAGTCGCTGGACAGTCGAAAGAAAGAGGGTTATTATAAATGGAGTCAGTAGCTGGACCGAAGAAAGAGGGTTGTTATAAATGGAGTCAGTGGCTGGACCGAAGAAAGAGGGTTGTTATAAATGGAGTTAGTGGCTGGACCGAAGAAAGAGGGTTGTTATAAATGGAGTCAGTGGCTGGACCGAAGAAAGAGGGTTGTTATAAATGGAGTCAGTGGCTGGACCGAAGAAAGAGGGTTGTTATAAATGGAGTTAGTGGCTGGACTGAAGAAAGAGGGTTGTTATAAATGTAGCTCACTCAAACTGGGTTAATGCCACAAGTGGTGTAACTCAGGACTCAGTCTTAAGACCTTTGATCTTTTTGATTTTCACCAATAAAATAAATGAAAAAAATGGTCCACAAATTACTTAAAGTTGCAAATGAGATGAAGGTTTTGAGTGTTGGTGGCTGGGAAGAGGGTGCCTATGATATGCAAAATGATTTATTCTAATCATTTAGTGAGTTGGGCAAATGGGTTTTAATTAAAAAAAATAATAATAATATAGCGTGAATTATAAGTATACATTGAATCAGAATAAACTAAACAGTGTTACGAAACAAAGGGATTTTTAAGCCATGCAAGCAGTGTGCTTTTGGTAATGGTAGGGAAAATCGATTTTAGATTATACCTACAGAAATACTAAGTACAAATCTAAAGAGGTTATGATTTCTTTGCATTCATTACTGGTTAGGTTACATTTAGAGTACTGTGTTCAGTTTTGGGCTCCTTACCTTAGGAAAGACATTGAATTGTTGGAAAGACTTCAGAGTAGTGTTACTAGAATGGTTCTTGAGATGGAAGGGTTGTCATACAAGGAGTGGTAGAGATTATTTGAAAACAAAAGAGGAGTTAGAGGGGATCTACTTAAGGTGTTTAAGATTGTAGAGGGGAATTGACAGAGTTGGTGCATTCTCTTTCTTTATACTCAGCAGTGAGAGAAGCAAGACTGGGACACAAAAATTTTAACAAGACACAAGTCATCTTGGTCAAGAACAGTTTGTTGTTTTTCTAACAGGGTGGTTGGTCTTTAGAATATATGTTGTGGAGGCAGTAAATTTAAATGAATTTAAGAAAAACTGGATAAGTATATAAATTATACGGGGTAGCTTTAAGAGTTTTATTTGTCTATTAACAGTTTTAGCTTAGTTTAAAGAACTGAACATTGAGGCAGACCAACAATTCTTATGTTGTACCAGAACATTATTTATTTTTTCCTGCTTTGATTTAGAAACATAAATGATTATGATTTACAAGAACTTTTAAAACTATAAAAGAAAATGAAGAAGAGGTCTTTAAAATACGACACAAATTTAGTTAAATGTATGCCTTACTTGCTAAAGACTGAACAGCTCCACGTTTCTCTATCTTTTTCCCAAAATCCAAATTAGCTGGTGTTACATCCTGTCCTGCTTTGTCTGGTGAAAGTTCCAAGATGCCTGGCCGAGTTTTACCCCATTCATTCTCTTCTTCTTCATCACTGAATCCCACTACACCCTCTGAGGATAACTGTCTGTGTGGCTTGGTTCTTCGACGTGGCCGAGGAAACTGATAAGCTAACGTTCTAGGATCTTCAACTGCCAATAATACTTAAGAATATATCATTAGTGTTTGATCAAAGTAAAAAAAAAAACATGATGATGCTTCATCTTTCACTTGGATGTTTGTAAACAGATAACAAAGGGTTACTACCAGTCTTAAAACTTGGTTTAAATTTGAAGCCACCCAATCTTGACAGCAAGAAGAATAACATCAGCTGTCTTATGTTTTAAGCCTAACATAAGATTCATATTACAAATTACACTCACTACTGGTTGTTATTAATATTACAAAACATTGAACAAAGCTATTGAATCTGCTACAGTTGCTCCAAAATGGTTTTAGTGTAAGTAAAAGATTGAATGGATTTTTAACAGCAATAAATTCTTTAAGATACCTGTGAATGGCTTTAACACATGAATATTGTAAAAAACAAAAACATACACATCACATAGTTTGAGTTTAAAATCTCAGCCAGTATATAACACAAAACTTCCACTCCAAACAGCCTACCTTCTTCTGGTGAGCTGACCTGTCGATAAAGTGCAGCTTTGGACCGTAAAATCTCAGTATCAATTCCTGGTTGGTCAATCTAAAAAAAAAAAAAATTCTTATAAAGTTTATTGTCTCAACTAGATGTGACAGAATCTGAAACCAGTGGTCCTTCTTCATATTCATCAACAATGAAGCAGAAACACATCTGATTTTTTTATGTTTTTTAAATATGTACTGCTTATCCAAACTGTAGAATACATAGAATATTTCATTTACATTAAACATCTCTATCAGCATTTATACAAAGAGAAGTTATAGGAATACTCACATCTCTTAAATTAAATGTTATCTCTAAGTTTGTGGAAAAAGTTTCATGGAACTCTGGGTACATCTGTAAAATATCTAGTAGGTCATCCCGTAAGATCTTATGAAGGTCACAGTATGTCAGGGCACAAACATTGCAACTGGACTTTCCCACGGTAGAGTAAGCACATGGATTCTCTCCAAAATATCGTCCTTGCCTGGAAAACATGGAATAATCTATAATAACTAACTAGTTTCATCTGGATTCCTTAACACTAACAGCCACTTGATGAAGGACCCAACTTGATTACTAAAGGAACATAAACATCTTTGTTTGTTGAAGAAGTTAAGCTCCACTAAAGGGCTAAGGACTGGTCCTAATGTTGAGGTAATAAATGTGATGGAAGGCAGCAAATCAACACTATCTACTGCCAACTCCCCTCACTAGCAAATAGTGGAGTTCATTGGCACCTTACAACGTCCCATGGGTGAAAAAGCAAACATACTCAGTTTCAACCCACGACCCGCAGATTGCGAGTCAAACATTATTCACCGTGACGACTAGAAACCCGTTTAAAGTAAAATGTATTCTATAAACGGCTGGTATGGTTATTAAAACTTTAATTAAATTAAAGTAAAGAACAACGTTTCGACCTTCATAGGTCATCTTCGGTTTAACAAAGAGAGTTTGCAACTGACCGTTGCCGGACACGTCTTACGGATGAGACTGTAAACAGGTACGAGACTGCAGGGAACGTTAAATATTTATTACCCACAGCGTCAGTCTTTAGAATACATTAGAACATACTCTAATCACCAGTCCAGGTCAGGAATTTCAAACAATGATAGACGTCACGAATAAAGTTCACACACACAATATAAATAATAAGTAGAGTCCCACGAATAAGATGATGAAATGCAACACCACGGGATGTCTGTGATCTGTCCACTATGAGTATATAGATCTGGTTTTGAGAGTTATAAGACCAGAGAATTAACACCGAGCCATCAAAACGATTACTAGTTCGATCCATTATACAATAAAAACAATTCCAATATAAGCAATAAGAAATCAACGTTTCAGATAATAATATATATCTGATTTTTAGTGAATCACACAATGATTTAGACCTGATGAGTTAATATAAACGAGCACAGATATTAAGAATTTAAAACTGTAATTGAAAAAACGTCTTTTCGTGTATGAAGACTAAAGACTAAAGTTCTTTTGTTCCAAGGGGAAAAGTTTATTTTTACAATTTAATTATACGTATATCTGAAACAAATAATACAATTACTTTAGGTAGAATACTATGGTCACTTTTATTCCGGCCTTTAACTTTTCCCCTTGATATCATATTCATTTGAATTCATGACGTCACCTAAGTCACGTCACGATGAAGTAAGAATAGCTCGCACATTACTCAGTTGAGACTGTTAGAGTGGTCAGCACTAAATGGTGACGACTGAAGTAGAGTGACGCAACAGGAATTCTCACAACAAAAATGCTTCTTTGTTTTAGTGCAAAGCCACACAATAAGCTAACTGCGCTCTGTGTGTATGGGGTAACTGAACCTTGGATTTTAGCATTGCAAATCTGTAAACGTATCGCTGATTCACTCGGTGATCACCAGAGAAGTAGGTAGATCTTCAATGCACCATTATGTCCCCTTAAGGATATCGTGGGAATGTTAGTGTCCAGTCTCACATCCATGTCAATCCCCACGTTACTACTGTCTGTAGATATGTGCCTGCCTTTACCCCTTTAATTTTCAACCAAACGTGGCATGCACACTTATGGCCCACCGTATTAGGGACAGCTATCAGAGATTCTGCGCCCCCCCCCCCGGAACTACTTTGTGTACTCCATTTTATTCTACTGGTATCAACCAAACCCCCGAAACTGTCATACACAGTTTGGTATTCATAATACGTTATTACTCACAACTGTTCATTAACTTTCAAAACTCCACGTAATTTTTTCACAATTTCTAATAACAGCATTTACTTTATTGGACTATTCTGTAGATAAAAAGTGAGAATAATAATAATATACATGTTCTTATGTCTGAAAACAAGCTCACTCAATCATTTCATTTCATCGCTTCTCCCGTGCTCAAAATTCAAACACATTCCAAAATTAAGTTAAATTATTCAGTGCCCTCTGTCTTGCTAGCACTTATATTCTGCAAATGAAAATAAAAGCAAAGAACATAAATAATTTAGTAGGTAGTTTTTAATTATAATACTAAAATTTATAAGTAAATTTTGAGGGCATCTAGCGGTAAAATACAAATAATAATAATCGGATATACATAACGAGGCCAATGAATATTGTAGTTGTAATTGGCCAAGTGATGAGTCACGTGATCTATGGTTAGAATAACTTGAATTATATATAAGTCCAGAAAGAATAACATCATTTTTATATGAACATCTTTGTTACATACTTTACTAATTACACAAATTAACTGGATGCCTCGAAACCATTTATTTTGATCGAAAACTGTATTTAATTAAAACTGCACGGATCAGGAACGTGCTTGTTTGAGGTCTGTTCCTTCACGTAAAGCTACTCCGTATTTCTTGTAATGACAGACTAGAGGGAAGACAGCCATTCATTGCCACCCATTAACAACTCTTGGGTTAGTAATTTTCTTCTGCCAGATGGTTAGGGCGCTCAACTCGTAATCAAGGGTTCGAATCCCCGTCGCATCAAACGTGCTCGCTCTTTCAGCCGTAGAATCATTATAATATAGCACAGCAGTACGTCTGCAGACTTATTTATAATTTAGAAATCAAATATCTATACCCGTAGTGGGCAGAGCACAGATAGCCTGCTGAGTAGTTTTGTGCTTAACTGCAAAGAAACTTTCTGGTCCAAATTGGAACTCGTTTCATGGGTAACTTTGGTGTCCGAGGAAGAAAAAACAAAATACGAAACGTGAAGTTGTTCCTTTATTATCATATTATATCTTTATTATCATCTATAAACTTTGATAACAACGAAAATGTTATTTCTGCTTGTTACAGCGTTACAAAAGCATTTATATAACAAGAGGTCATCATGAAAAACTGAGCCTTGCCACCAGGGTTGGAGTTTCACATTTTGATAAAGGGGAAAAGAGCTTTATAAACGGGTCCAGAGCCCACGAGTAAAATCACCTCTAAAAGACGAGTGCAAAACCGGGAAAACAGTAAAAAGAAAGTGTACAGGTCAACCAATTATCAAGTGGTACGAAATACATGCATTGACTTCCTACCATCTCTAAACGGTGACCCTGAAACCTCGGTTGTCTGTGTCTAAACCGAAACACTTGTTGTATTATGTGTCCTTTGCTAGTACAGCGGTATGTCTCCGGATTTACAACGCTAAAATCAGGGGTTCGATTGCCCTCGGTGGGCTGAGCAGATAACCCTTTGTGGCTTTGCTATACGAAAAACACACACTATATTGTTGTATTATGCAACTTTAACTACTAACTGACGATAAATCAAGTTTGTTTTACAAACCAAAAAAACTGACAAAAATATTTACAAAAAATAAGGGCATATAAGTCTACTGTTAGATACTGAGATATACTTTGTTGATAAGGCTACTGTTAGATACTGAGATATACTTTGTTGATGAGGCTACTGTTAGATACTGAGATATACTTTGTTGACAAGGCTACTGTCAGATACTGAGATATACTTTGTTGAAAAGGCTACTGTTAGATACTGAGATATACTTTGTTGACAAGGCTACTGTTAGATATTGAGATATACTATGTTGACAAGGCTACTGTTGGATACTGAGATATAATTTGTTGACAAGGCTACTGTTAGATACTGAGATATACTTTGTTGAAAAGGCTACTGTTAGATACTGAGATATACTTTGTTGACAAGGCTACTGTTAGATACTGAGATATACTTTGTTGACAAGGCTACTGTTAGATACTGAGATATACTTTGTTGACAAGGCTACTGTTAGATACTGAGATATACTTTGTTGATAAGGCTACTGTTAGATACAGAGATATATTTTGTTGACAAGGCAACTGTTAGATACTGAGTTATACTTTGTTGACAAGGCTACTGTTAGATACTGAGATATACTTTGTTGACAAGGCTACTGTTATACACTGAGATATACTTTGTTGACAAGGCTACTGTTGGATACTGAGATATACTTTGTTGACAAGGATACTGTTAGATATTGAGATATACTTTGTTGACAAGGCGACTGTTAGATACTGAGTTATACTTTGTTGACAAGGCTACAGTTGGATACTGAGATATACTTTGTTTTCAAGTCTACTGTTAGATACTGAGTTATACCTTGCTGATAAGGCTACTGTGAGATACTGAGATATACTTTGTTGACAAGGCTACAGTTGGATACTGAGATATACTTTGTTGACAAGGCTACTGTTAGATACTGAGATATACTTTGTTTTCAAGGCTACAGTTAGATAGTGAGATATACTTTGTTGACAAGGCTACTGTTAGATACTGAGTTATACCTTGCTGATAAGGCTACTGTAACATACTGAGATATACTTTGTTGACAAGGCTACAGTTGGATACTGTGATATACTTTGTTGACAAGGCTACTGTTAGATACTGAGATGTACTTTGTTCATAAGGCTACTGTTAGATACTGAGATATACTTTGTTGACAAGGCTACTGTTAGATACTGAGATATACTTTGTTGATAAGGCTACTGTTAGATACTGAGATATACTTTGTTGATAAAGCTACTGTTAGATACTGATATACTTTGTTGATGAGGCTACTGTTAGATATTGATATACTTTGTTGATGAGGCTACTGTTAGATACTGAGATATACTTTGTTGATAAGGCTACTGTTAGATACAGAGATATATTTTGTTGACAAGGCAACTGTTAGATACTGAGTTATACTTTGTTGACAAGGCTACTGTTAGATACCGAGATATACTTTGTTGATAAGGCTACTGTTAGATACTGAGATATACTTTGTTGACAAGGCTACTGTTATATACTCGAGATATACTTTGTTGACAAGGCTACTGTTGGATACTGAGATATACTTTGTTGACAAGGATACTATTAGATACTGAGATATACTTTGTTGACAAGGCGACTGTTAGATACCGAGATATACTTTGTTGACAAGGCTACAGTTGGATACCGAGATATACTTTGTTTTCAAGCATACCGTTAGATACCGAGTTATTCCTTGCTGATAAGGCTACTGTTAGATACCGAGATATACTTTGTTGACAAGGCTACAGTTGGATACCGAGATATACCCCCTTTGTTGACAAGGCTACAGTTGGATACCGAGATATACTTTGTTGACAAGGCTACTGTTAGATACCGAGATATACTTTGTTTTCAAGGCTACAGTTAGATAGTGAGATATACTTTGTTGACAAGGCGACTGTTAGATACTGAGATATACTTTGTTGACAAGGCTACTGTTAGATACTCAGATATACTTTGTTGACAAGGCTACTGTTAGATACTGAGATATACTTTGTTGAAAAGGCTACTGTTAGATACTGAGATATACTTTGTTGACAAGGCTACTGTTAGATACTGAGATATACTTTGTTGACAAGGCTACTGTTAGATACTGTGATATAATTTGTTGACAAGGCTACTGTTAGATACTGAGATATACTTTGTTGAAAAGGCTACTGTTAGATACTGAGATATACTTTGTTGACAAGGCTACTGTTAGATATTGAGATATACTTTGTTGACAAGGCTACTGTTAGATACTGAGATGTACTTTGTTCAAAACGCTACTGTTAGATACTGAGATATACTTTGTGGACAAGGCTACTGTTAAATACTGAGATATACTTTGTTGACAAGGCTACTGTTAGATACTGAGATATACTTTGTTGACAAGGCTACTGTTAGATACCGAGATATACTTTGTTGTCAAGGCTACTGTTAGATACTGATATACTTTGTTGATGAGGCTACTGTTAGATATTAATATACTTTGTTGATGAGGCTACTGTTAGATACTGAGATATACTTTGTTGATAAGGCAACTGTTAGATACTGAGTTATACTTTGTTGACAAGGCTACTGTTAGATACTGAGATATACTTTGTTGATAAGGCTACTGTTAGATACTGAGATATACTTTGTTGACAAGGCTACTGTTAGATACTGAGATATACTTTGTTTTCAAGGCTACAGTTAGATAGTGAGATATACTTTGTTGACAAGGCGACTGTTAGATACTGAGATATACTTTGTTGACAAGGCTACAGTTGGATACTGAGATATACTTTGTTGACAAGACTACTGTTGGATACTGAGATATACTTTGTTGACAAGGCTACTGTTAGATACTGAGATATACTTTGTTGACAAGGCTACTGTTAGATACTGAGATATACTTTGTTGAAAAGGCTACTGTTAGATACTGAGATATACTTTGTTGACAAGGCTACTGTTAGATATTGAGATATACTATGTTGACAAGGCTACTGTTGGATACTGAGATATAATTTGTTGACAAGGCTACTGTTAGATACCGAGATATACTTTTTGTTGACAAGGCTACTGTTAGATACCGAGATATACTTTGTTGATAAGGCTACTGTTAGATACTGAGATATACTTTGTTGACAAGGCTACTGTTAGATATTGAGATATACTTTGTTGAAAAGGCTACTGTTAGATATTGAGATATACTTTGTTGACAAGGCTACTGTTAGATACTGAGATATACTTTGTTGACAAGGCTACTGTAAGATAGTGAGATATACTTTGTTGACAAGGCTACTGTTAGATACTGAGTTATACCTTGCTGATAAGGCTACTGTAACATACTGAGATATACTTTGTTGACAAGGCTACAGTTGGATACCGTGATATACTTTGTTGACAAGGCTACTGTTAGATACCGAGATGTACTTTGTTCATAAGGCTACTGTTAGATACTGAGATATACTTTGTTGACAAGGCTACTGTTAGATACTGAGATATACTTTGTTGATAAGGCTACTGTTAGATACTGAGATATACTTTGTTGATAAAGCTACTGTTAGATACTGATATACTTTGTTGATGAGGCTACTGTTAGATATTGATATACTTTGTTGATGAGGCTACTGTTAGATACTGAGATATACTTTGTTGATAAGGCTACTGTTAGATACAGAGATATATTTTGTTGACAAGGCAACTGTTAGATACTGAGTTATACTTTGTTGACAAGGCTACTGTTAGATACCGAGATATACTTTGTTGATAAGGCTACTGTTAGATACCGAGATATACTTTGTTGACAAGGCTACTGTTGGATACCGAGATATACCCTTGTTGACAAGGCTACTGTTGGATACCGAGATATACTTTGTTGACAAGGATACTATTAGATATTGAGATATACTTTGTTGACAAGGCGACTGTTAGATACCGAGATATACCCTTTGTTGACAAGGCTACAGTTGGATACCGAGATATACTTTGTTTTCAAGTATACCGTTAGATACTGAGTTATTCCTTGCTGATAAGGCTACTGTTAGATACTGAGATATACTTTGTTGACAAGGCTACAGTTGGATACCGAGATATACTTTGTTGACAAGGCTACAGTTGGATACTGAGATATACTTTGTTGACAAGGCTACTGTTAGATACCGAGATATACTTTGTTTTCAAGGCTACAGTTAGATAGTGAGATATACTTTGTTGACAAGGCGACTGTTAGATACCGAGATATACTTTGTTGACAAGGCTACTGTTGGATACCGAGATATACTTTGTTGACAAGGCTACTGTTAGATACCGAGATATACTTTGTTGACAAGGCTACTGTTAGATACTGAGATATACTTTGTTGAAAAGGCTACTGTTAGATACTGAGATATACTTTGTTGACAAGGCTACCGCTAGATACTGAGATATACTTTGTTGACAAGGCTACCGTTAGATACCGAGATATAATTTGTTGACAAGGCTACTGTTAGATACCGAGATATACTTTGTTGAAAAGGCTACCGTTAGATACCGAGATATACTTTGTTGACAAGGCTACCGTTAGATATTGAGATATACTTTGTTGACAAGGCTACTGTTAGATACCGAGATATACCCTTTGTTGACAAGGCTACTGTTGGATACTGAGATATACCTTTGTTCACAAGGCTACTGTTAGATACCGATATATACTTTGTTGATAAGGCTACCGTTAGATACCGAGATATACTTTGTTGACAAGGCTACTGTTAGATACTGAGATATACCTTTGTTGACAAGGCTACCGTTAGATACCGAGATATACTTTGTTGACAAGGCTACCTTAGATACTGAGATATACTTTGTTGACAAGGCTACTGTTGGATACTGGGAGAAACTTTGTTGACAAGGCTATGGTTAGATACTGAAATATACTTTGTTGTCAAGGCTACTGTTAGATACTGAGATATACTTTGTTCATAAGGCTACTGTTAGATAGTGACATATACTTTGTTGTCAAGGCTACTGTTAGATACCGAGATGTACTTTGTTCATAAGGCTACTGTTAGATACCGAGATATACTTTGTGTGACAAGGCTACTGTTAAATACTGAGATATACTTTGTTGACAAGGCTACTGTTAGATACTGAGATATACTTTGTTGACAAGGCTACTGTTAGATACTGAGATATACTTTGTTGTCAAGGCTACTGTTAGATACTGAGATATACTTTGTTGTCAAGGCTACTGTTAGATACTGAGATGTACTTTGTTCATAAGGCGACTGTTAGATACTGAGATATACTTTGTTGACAAGGCTACTCTTAGATATTGAGATATACTTTGTTGACAAGGCTACTGTTGGATACTGGGAGAAACTTTGTTGACAAGGCTATGGTTAGATACTGAAATATACTTTGTTGTCAAGGCTACTGTTAGATACTGAGATATACTTTGTTCATAAGGCTACTGTTAGATAGTGACATATACTTTGTTGTCAAGGCTACTGTTAGATACCGAGATGTACCTTTGTTCATAAGGCTACTGTTAGATACTGAGATATACCTTTGTGGACAAGGCTACCGTTAAATACCGAGATATACTTTGTTGACAAGGCTACTGTTAGATACCGAGATATACTTTGTTGACAAGGCTACCGTTAGATACCGAGATATACTTTGTTGTCAAGGCTACCGTTAGATACCGATATACTCCCTTGTTGATGAGGCTACTGTTAGATATTAATATACTTTGTTGATGAGGCTACTGTTAGATACCGAGATATACTTTGTTGATAAGGCTACTGTTAGATACAGAGATATATTTTGTTGACAAGGCAACTGTTAGATACTGAGATATACCTTTGTTGACAAGGCTACTGTTAGATACTGAGATATACTTTGTTGATAAGGCTACTGTTAGATACCGAGATATACTTTGTTGACAAGGCTACTGTTAGATACCGAGATATACTTTGTTTTCAAGGCTACAGTTAGATAGTGAGATATACCCTTTGTTGACAAGGCGACCGTTAGATACCGAGATATACTTTGTTGACAAGGCTACAGTTGGATACCGAGATATACTTTGTTGACAAGGCTACTGTTGGATACCGAGATATACTTTGTTGACAAGGCTACCGTTAGATACCGAGATATACCCTTGTTGACAAGGCTACTGTTAGATACCGAGATATACCTTTGTTGAAAAGGCTACCGTTAGATACCGAGATATACCTTGTAGACAAGGCTACCGTTAGATACTGAGATATACCCTATGTTGACAAGGCTACTGTTGGATACCGAGATATAATTTGTTGACAAGGCCACTGTTAGATACCGAGATATACCTTGTTGAAAAGGCTACTGTTAGATACCGAGATATACCCCTGTTGACAAGGCCACCGTTAGATACTGAGATATACCCTTGTTGAAAAGGCTACCGTTAGATACTGAGATATACCCTTTGTTGACAAGGCTACTGTTAGATACTGAGATATACTTTGTTGACAAGGCTACTGTAAGATACTGAGATATACCCTTTGTTGACAAGGCCACTGTTGGATACCGAGATATACCTTTGTTCACAAGGCTACTGTTAGATACCGATATATACCCTTTGTTGATAAGGCTACCGTTAGATACCGAGATATACTTTGTTGACAAGGCTACTGTTAGATACTGAGATATACCATGTTGACAAGGCTACTGTTAGATACTGAGATATACCTTCTTGACAAGGCTACTGTTAGATACCGAGATATACTCCCTTTGTTGTCAAGGCTACTGTTAGATACTGAGATATACTTTGTTGATAAGGCTACCGTTAGATACCGACATATACTTTGTTGTCAAGGCTACCGTTAGATACCGAAATATACTTTGTTGATAAGGCTACTGTTAGATACCGACATATACTTTGTTGTCAAGGCTACTGTTAGATACCGAGATATACTTTGTTCATAAGGCTACTGTTAGATACCGAGATATACCTTTGTTGATAAGGCTACTGTTAGATACCGACATATACTTTGTTGTCAAGGCTACTGTTAGATACCGAGATGTACTTTGTTCATAAGGCGACCGTTAGATACCGAGATATACTTTGTTGACAAGGCTACTCTTAGATATTGAGATATACTTTGTTGACAAGGCTACTGTTGGATACTGGGAGAAACTTTGTTGACAAGGCTACTGTTAGATACCGAAATATACTTTGTTGTCAAGGCTACTGTTAGATACCGAGATATACTTTGTTCATAAGGCTACTGTTAGATAGTGACATATACTTTGTTGTCAAGGCTACTGTTAGATACCGAGATGTACTTTGTTCATAAGGCTACTGTTAGATACTGAGATATCCTTTGTGGACAAGGCTACTGTTAAATACTGAGATATACTTTGTTGACAAGGCTACTGTTAGATACTGAGATATACTTTGTTGACAAGGCTACTGTTAGATACTGAGATATACTTTGTTGACAAGGCTACTGTTAGATACTGAGATATACTTTTTTGAGAGGGCTACCGTTAGATACCGAGATATACTTTTGTGGACAAGGCTACTGTTAGATACTCAGATATACTTTGTTGATAAGGCTACTGTTAGATACTGAAATATACTTTGTTGAGAAGGCTACTGTTAGACACTGAAATATACTTTGTTCATAAGGCTACTGTTAGATACTGAGATATAATTTGTTGACAAGGCTACTGTTAGATACTGAGATATACTTTGTTCATATGGCTACTGTTAGATACTGAGATATACTTTGTTGATAAGGCTATTGTTAGATACTGATATATACTTTGTTGTCAAGGCTACTGTTAGATACCGAGATATACTTTGTTGATAAGGATACTGTTAGATACTGATATATACTTTGTTGAGAAAATAAGAGCTGATACCCAAAGTAATAACTAGTAATAAATACATGCTTGGTCTACGATTGTTTCAGTAACAAATACAAGCTTGGTCTACGATTGTTTCAGTAACAAATACAAGCTTGGTCTGTGATTGTTTCAGTAATAAATACAAGCTTGGTCTACGATTGTTTCAGTAATAAATACAATCTTGGTCTGTGATTGTTTCAGTAATAAATACAATCCTGGTCTGTGATTGTTTCAGTAATAAATACAAGCTTGGTCTGTGATTGTTTCAGTAATAAATACAAGCTTGGTCTGCGATTGTTTCAGTAATAAATACAATCTTGGTCTGTGATTGTTTCAGTAATAAATACAAGCTTGGTCTACGGTTTGTTTGTTTTTTTCATAGCCAACTGTGAAGAAGATGGACAACCAACAACAGTCACTATCAACTCTTTAATTACACTCGTTTATTGGAATAGATGGGTTTAGCTGTAGTTCTTATAATGAAACCACAGCCACTAAATGTAGACCATTTTGAGGCAACGGTTCTCACAAACCACGATTTGTCGAAGTTACAGTACAAGTACCTTGTTGTTGTTTTTTTAACCGAGAATGTGAAACTTTCTATTTTGGTTATAACTACACAAGATGTGATTTATTCGCACAATGAACGTGTTTTTTATCTATTGAACATTAACAAGTAAATCCGTCTTACCCAGAATAGCCATCACGACATTATCTCTCAGTATTTCTATTGTTCCTCTGGATATAAAGTACAAGGCCGTTAAAACATCTCCACGGTGTACTAGGTTGTCTCCAGAGGGCGCATGCGTTGTCATGAACTTCATAGAGAGCGCTCGAAGACAGCCTGGTGAGGCATCTTTAAATGATGGACAATTTTGTAAAAGGTTTCTGTTCAGATGGAGACAGATGTCTGCTTGAAGACACTCAGGGAAACCCTTTAACACCTGAAACAAACATGCTTTCGTTTACAAATATTATCTATATATAAAAGGTTTCTGTTCAGATGGAGACAGATGTCTGCTTGAAGACACTCAGGGAAACCCTTTAACACCTGAAAAAACAAACATGCTTTCGTTTACAAATATTATCTATTTCTACATAATTCACAATGGTAGTCAACCACATGTTATCAAACTCCAGACGTGTGTTACTGGATTACATGGGTGAGTTAGTGGAAAGAAACGTTTATAAACGGAGAAGTAAACAATTCTGGTTCGACAAGAAATAGAACAGACAGGGTTCAAAGTTTTAACTTTAACAGAATGGGTGTAAGACAAAACTTAAATGAACACTTTTCGAACAGTGAACCACCACGATCAACTGAACCACGACCTTTAACAAACCATCAACATATGTTTTTACATTGGTGTAAGTTCTCGTGTGTTTCTACTTACGAAATGAAATAGTCTTTACGTTGACGCAGTTGGTGTAAGTTCACGTGTGTTTCTACTTATCCAATGAAATACTTACTGTGTTTACGTCAATGCCATTAGTGTACGTCCAGGCATGTTGGAAGTATTCCTCCAGTCTCTGTCTCAGTGGGTTGGGAATCTGGTGGAACTTTATAAACTCTTTGACTCGGAGCAGTTGAGTGTGGTACCGCGCGGTACCAGAGTACAGCCTCTGAATGATGGCGGAGACATTACCGAAGATACTGGCGTACATCAAAGCTGACAGAGTAAACAGAATAAATTATTAATTAATTATTAATTAAACTACATCGTTTGTACACGTTTAAACAATTCTAAACATTCATTAACATTTCACGAGAACACGTCTAATATGCACATGCTTTTCCTGGTTTTAATAAAATATCTTGAACACATGAAGCTGGTATTTAAAAGTTAAGTATTCTAGAGAATACTTTGTAAGAAAGTAAAACCGGGAAGTTAAATTAAAAAAACAACAGATAATGAAATATATTTAGACAGGAACTAGTTTTTGGACGATTTTGGGACAGCATGTTGTGGGTCTTAAAAATACCTTTACAAAGGCCGGCAGGAATCTAGGTACAAAACATGAGTGAGACGTTAAGATATGTTTTACATTTATATCTCCCTGATGAGGCCTTCTTCTTATCAGGGAGAAAAACAAACAAACAAACAAGTAACACGAACATTTGGTGACAGGAATTCAATTTTTAAGACGATTTCAGATGAGAACATTCGTTCGTTCGTTTCTTATAGCAAAGCCACTTCAGGGTATCTGCTGAGGGAAATCGAACTCCTGATTTTAGCGCTATAAATCCGTAGACTTACCGCTGTACTAGCGGGGAGCCAGATGAGAACAGTTTGTATTATGACCATCGAAGTGGTCAAAATCTGGGAAGTTCGAAGATACAACCATCGAAGTGGTCTATATCTGGGAAGTTCGAAGATACATTACTTTCAGTTCCTACCCCGAGAGGTGTTTTATTAATCTACAGATTAAGTAAATTAACTACAGTGATTTATTGGTTTGGAAGCTTTAAGTATCAAATTTTAAAACTCTGGAGAGCTGGAGTAGGTGTGGTTTGTGATGGAGGAGTCCAAGGTTCCAACAACGCAGTTAGATGAGAAGAAACAGAAATGGTATGGACAAACGGGCCTTTTTAGAGCCTGGAGGAAATCTGTAAATAATAAGGCCTCAGCCGGGGTCTTGAAATAAAGTGCCCAGAATTTATTTGTAGGGAGTGACGGAAGTGCCCCGAGAAAAATCCACTTTAATTGAGTAAGATGTAGACAGCAACTCAGAATCCGACCGGAACGTCTTGCTCCTCCGTGTTCAAGTCCACGAGACGACCATGGCTTCCATTTTTCTACCAACTAATTCACCAGTACCACATTTGTGTTCAATGTTATAACACGTACACTACCAGCCTTTTGTTGTATGTTACCATGTTCGCCAATTTTAATTCCTATGATGTCGTATTAACCTTGTTTTCTTTTCAGATACTCTCGTACACGGTCAGGGTAGTTCATTCGGCGCGCTGGCTGTGAAAGTGGGTTTTCTTGGGGTACGCCCGTTTCTTCCCACAGCTAAATTATTTTCCTTTATCGTTAGATCTCAGGTTCTCAGCCCTGAAAAGGTGACTTCTCTTGTAATAATCTAAAACTACGCTTAAGTCACGCAAAATCTGTACTGTATTAGTTTAAACTAATTGTTAAATTATTGTTTAGCCCAAACTTTCTCTCCAGTAAGTCATTTGTCATGTTCATTTTATTAATCCAGGCTTCCTCATAGCCTTGGACTCTTCCGCGTCATACGGATATCTTAGCCGCTTTTCAGGTCCAGTCTAGCCAGAAGCAGGCTCGCCGCTTTTCAGGTCCTGTCTAGCCAGAAGCAGCCTCGCCAAGGACGCTCTCCTACCAGCTCTCCTTAGCTCGCTTCTCCGATGCTCACAGGATTCTTTCCAACTTTGACATTAATTCCAATAAAGTTTAGTGGATTTACCTTTCTTTCATGAATGATCAATATGCATCTACACGTTGAACCTAACCTTATTTCCGCGCGCGGGGCTGAAGAGAAACAAAAGTTTCTGAGCGCCCCTGGTTGTCTCGCAGGCCCCTTTGAAACTTATTAGATTAAAAACCTAAACGACTGTCAAGGAAAATTAGATTGGATTTATTGATTCGGTTTGAGAAAGGGGTGAACAAAGGTTTGATAAACTCTTTTCAACAGAATTGTTCTTCACCGTCAACCAAACTAAATTTTTAGTACGTGCGTGAATTTATAAGCATCATTTCGGTCAAACAACAGCAACAACCATGGCAAGTATTTAGTTTTTGAGAAAAGGATTTTCACTTGCCTAAACTGGGGTGTTCAGGATTATCTCCCTTCTCTCCCCTCTGACGAATCAAAAAAATTAAACCCTTCAACAGTGTAGGCGCCTAAGTGGGTGCATGTTACAAGATTTGGTAAATGTCCGATGGGCGTCGAGGCTGGGTGAAGTCCAGGGCAATCCAATAGACCCTTTAACGCAAACGCAAACTAACGTGGCAGGGGTTTAGTTTAGAGAGAGAGAAATCGTAAGAATTCTCTCTCCAACTGGGGTACTGGGGTGTTCAGGAACGTTGTGGTTCCTCTTCGTCCCCTTTCGTATAAGTTTATTGGATTTAGTTGTTTTTTATGTTATTTTTTATTTTAAGTAATTTTTTGACTCTTTTTTTTGGGTGAAGGAGGTCATACTTAATATTATCCATGACCGAGGCAAAGGCCGCACCGTAGAAAACAGCCAGGTCCCGTCCCGCAAGGCAGATGTCAAAGTAAATATGAACACGAACACAAACGACCCGATTCAGGGTCTGGCAATAAAGTTGCCTGGGCTGAGATCTAAAGATCCAATGCCTAAGTTTTTGCTGTGGGGGGAAACGGGAGTGCCCCGAGAAAAACCCACTTTCACAGGACAGGCGCCGAAAGTTTTACCTGTCCTGTGCCCGAGATCTGAAAAAGAAAGTACATATTATTAACATGAGTGTAGTTCTTTAGATACTTTGTTGTGTAATTTGTGATTCTTGAAATATGTTGTAAGGTGAAATGTATTTTGTTGGTGCACTAGTTAATTTGTAGAGTGAAGCCGTTAGTTTGTTTCTGTTTTCTGCTTTTAGATAATATTTGTGTGATATTTCCGTTAGTCTGACTCTAACCAGTAGACAATCAAAATGTTCACCAAAAACCATTATACAAATATACAAGGCTTACATCCGTCCACTAATAGAGTATGGATGTCAAGTCACATATAATATGTCAAATAACACACTCCATAAAATCCAAGTTCAACAGAACAGAATACTAAGATCTGCATTCAGTCTACTATCATTCACGCCAGTAAAGTATATACATCAATTCAGTAACTTACTAACACTAAGAAACAGACTAACGGAAATATCACACAAATATTATCTAAAAGCAGAAAACAGAAACAAACTAACGGCATCACTCTACAAATTAACTAGTGCACCAACAAAATACATTTCACCTTACAACATATTTCAAGAATCACAAATTACACAACAAAGTATCTAAAGAACTAAACTCATGTTAACAATATATATTATCTTTTTCAGATATCGAGCACAGGACAGGCAAAACTTTCGGCGCCTGTACTGTGAAAGTGGGTTTTCTCGGGGCACTCCCGTTTTCCCCCACAGCAAAAACTTAGGCTTTGGATTTTTAGATCCCAGCACAGGCAACTTTATTGCCAGACCCTGAGTCGGGTCGTTTGAGTTCATGTTCATATTTACTTTGACTTCTGCCTTTCGGGACGGGACCTGGCCGTTCTCTCCGGTGCTGCCTTTGCCTCGGTCTAGGATAACATTAAGAGTGACCTCCTTGACCCAAAATAGAGTCAAAAATTATTTAATAAATAAATAAATAAAACTAAACCTAATAACCTTTCACGAAAGGGGACGAAGAGGAACCACAACGTTCCTGAACTACCCAGTTGGAGAGAGAATTCTTACGATTTCACTCTCTCTAAACTAAACCCCTGCCACGTTAGTTTGCATTTGCGTCCTGGTAGATAATTCTGCTGTTTTGGAGTGCATACTAGCATCGTTTAGCACGGTCCTGGTGGAGAATTCTGCTGTTTTGGAGTGCATACTAGCATCGTTTAGCGCGGTCATGGTGGAGAATTCTGCTGTTTTGGAGTGCATAATAGCATCGTTTAGTGCAGTCATGGTGGAGAATTCTGCTGTTTTGGAGTGCATACTAGCATCGTTTAGTGTGGTCATGGTGGAGAATTCTGCTGTTTTGGAGTGCATACTAGCATCGTTTAGCGCGGTCATGGTAAAGAATTCTGCTGTTTTGGAGTGCATACTAGCATCGTTTAGCGCAGTCATGGTGGAGGATTCTGTTGTTTTGGAGTGCATACTAGCATCGTTTAGTGTGGTCATGGTGGAGAATTCTGCTGTTTTGGAGTACATACTAGCATCGTTTAGCGCGGTCCTGGTGGAGAATTCTGCTGTTTTGGAATGCATAGTAGCATCGTTTAGCACGGTCCTGGTGGAGAATTCTGCTGTTCTTGAGTTCGAACTTGTGCTCTGTACAAGAATCTCTTCCACTGTGATGACTGAAATTTTTAATGATAATAGCGGCACGTTGTCCTGAAGAACTGACAAGAAATCTTCTTGGCCGTACAAACCTGCTCGAAATGTTGATACCACTTTAACTTTCACTCAAAAGAAATTCACCAGCTGAAGAAACGTAGTTGAAAAAAAATCTCTGTTGGTAAAGTTACTGATATATAGAATACGAGGTCAATGACACTGAGCAAAAGTTTGGCTGTTCCTATTTTTGTGACTCAAAACTTTCGTTTTCATATATACCACTTAATTTCCGTCTATCCAAGATAACAACGACTTCAAGTGTCAGTTGGTAAGTTCCACTATAGCGTTTTAAGAAGTGAAAACCACTGTAAGAACATATATGTTAATAAGCGCGCTAAGAATTGCTAACAGTTACACTAGAGTTAACACGATAATTATAAATACAACAGTATCTATATAACAAAGGAAACAATTAGTTCATAATCAGCACTTCCAAGACAACATAAGTAAACAACGTGGCATGACGTAACAACACTATGTTACACAAAAGTCGTTACTGGAGCAAGTCTTGACAAAATACAAAAATAGTACACGTAATAATGTATTATAAAGATGGCTCTTATGGGTATTAAAACTCTCTTTGTTAATCTGAAGATGAGCTAAGAAGTTCAAAACGTTGTACCGTACTTTATTTTAATTAAAGTTTTAACACCCATACAGTAATACATTGTTACTTCGAGTGTGTTTCTCGACATTATAACAATACTTACACCCAATCAGCATCACCAAGACAGAAAATATTTTCTCCATGTTAGTATTAGGAGCAACGTTTCCAAAGCCCACACTGGTAAGACTGCTTATGGTGAAGTACAACGCTGTGACGTACTTCGATTTGATGCTGGGTCCTCCGTAAGAGTTGTTGTAAAACTGGAAGGTGGCGTTGGCCAGATGGTCTAACCAACCTATCTTGTGCTTCATGATGTTGCGTTCGGCGTTACCAATTGCGTACCAAATACAAGCTAGCCAATGGGCAATTAGCGCGAAAGCAGCCACAAGCAGAAGCAGCACAGCAGCTCCATACTCGGAGTAACGGTCAATCTTCCTCGCCACCCTGACCAATCGCAATAGTCGAGCAGTTTTCAACAAACCAATCAGAGTCGTTGTCTAATGGAGAAGAAAAACCCTAATCCCATGCTATCAGAAATATCAATTTGTTTGTTTTGTTTATTTGATAGTTTCTTTCTATCTAACCTCTTAAATCAGTAAGATGTATATTTACATATATAAATGTATATTTAACCATTATCCTACAAAAGTCCATTTACAGCCAGCGATCCGATGGAAAGATTGTTACCAACTTTAAAAGTTTTGTAAACTGATCTGGGGAAGAGGGGGAGTGTTGAACACGTGCGTCCATTAGTATGTTTAAGTGATGCTTTCTATTATCTCTCCAGCATGTCTGCGGACTTATTATGTTAGAAACCGAGTGTAGATCCCAGGGGTGGGCTGAACCCATTTTGAAGCTTTGTGCTTAATTATAAAGAAGTTTTCTAGAGATATCTACCGTAAAGAAAATTCGTTTAAAAATAAAGATCTCTTTAGTTTTCACCTATTATCTGGTTTGAAATTGCGGCTCGAGAGACGAAAATGCATAGTGACGGGGAAAAGGGTGGAGAGTTTAGAAATATCTTGTTACGATGTGGAAAGTTATCGCATAACAGATTCAGTCTCGGTTGATGATTAGTAGACCAGCCCCCAAACAGATTCAGTCTCGGTTGATGATTAGCAGACCAACCCCGAAACCGATTCAGACTCGGTTGATGATTAGCAGACCAACCCCGAAACCGATTCAGACTCGGTTGATGATTAGCAGACCAACCCCCAAACAGATTCAGTCTCAGTTGATGATTAGCAGACCAACCCCGAAACCGATTCAGACTCGGTTGATGATCAGCAGACCAACCCGAAAACAGATTCAGTCTCGGTTGATGATTAGCAGACCAACCCCCAAACAGATTCAGACTCGGTTGATGATTAGCAGACCAACCTCCAAACAGATTCAGTCTCAGTTGATGATTAGCAGACCAACCCCCAAACAGATGCAGTCTCGGTTGATGATTAGCAGACCAACCCCCAAACAGATTTAGTCTCAGTTGATGATTAGCAGACCAACCCCAAACAGATTCAGTTTCAGTTGATGATTAGCAGACCAACCCCGAAACCGATTCAGTCTCAGTTGATGATCAGCAGACCAACCCCAAACAGATTCAGTCTCGGTTGATGATTAGCAGACCAAACCCGAAACCGATTCAGACTCGGTTGATGATTAGCAGACCAACCCCGAAACCGATTCAGTCTCAACTGATGATTAGCAGACCAACCCCCAAACAGATTCAGTCTCGGTTGATGATTAGCAGACCAAGCCCCAAACAGATTCAGTCTCAGTTGATGATTAGCAGACCAACCCCCAAACAGATTCAGTATCGGTTGATGATTAGCAGACCAACCCCCAAACAGATTTAGTATCGGTAGTTGGTTAACACACCAATCACATAACCAATTCAGTATCGGCAGTTGGTTAACACACCAATCACATAACCGATTCAGTATCGGTAGTTGGTTAACACACCAATCACATAACCGATTCAGTATCGGTAGTTGGTTAACACACCAATCACATAAGTGATTGAAGATCTCTAGAATGGAACAGATACCTAGTTTAATCTTTATTTAGTTTCACAAAATGTTAAACTATTCTATGTCTTCCATGAAAAACAGTGAAACTCTTGCTTTGTTTATTTTTACCTAAACGTGGCCACATACAGACTGAACAAACAAAGGAAAACACGTTTTTCTGTAACATTTCAACAATAGTATTTTTAACACAATGTGTTCATACCTTGAGAATTGTAAGTGTATGTATACAAAATTATTTATTATCAATAAATTGTCGGCTATATCCGATTTAGGTGTTTAAAAGAAAAATTATATTTGTAAAAATTAAGCGAAGGGCGTAAAGTTGAACAAAGAAGTTGTTTGTAAAGTTTAACAAAGGAGTTGTTTGTAAAGTTGAACAAAGGAGTTGTTTGTAAAGTTTAACAAAGGAGATGTTTGTTAGGAAACCATTGGCAATAAATTACTCCGAGCTTTAAAACTGAGATCAGTATGATTTTATAAACACAATGTTTTTACATTCATGTGTAATGACAATGAATTAGTAACCATGTAAATGTGAAACATTAATATTTTCATTACTTTAACCAACTGAAATTCTTGGATTGTTCAATCACAGGCGGTTTAACTTGTTGGGCAAGTGCTCGGGGCACTAAAGAGCCCCCGATGACATGTCTTTTAATCTACTCATGAGTTTTCTTATCGTTATAAGGCCCAATATACTGAATCTGGTCCGGGTTTCCAGAATAACTGAGACTGCCCTTGCATGAACCTGGTATTTCGAGTTAATTATCAGGTGATAGTTGTAGAAAATTCGAAGATAATTAATTATTTAATAAAATAGAATTTTGTAAAATTAAAGTTTTGGAATATGATGTGATATTTTGTCAACATTTTCTGGATCTTTCAAAACTTAATGTTTGTCTAGATTTATCCATCTTGTCAGTCCTATGGCTCGGCATAGCCAGGTGGTTAATTAAGGCAGTCGACTCATAATCCAAGGGTTCGCGGGTTCGAATCTTCGTCACACCAAACAAGCTCGCCCGTTATAATGTTATGGTCAATCCTACTATTCGTTGGTACAGGAGTAGTAAAAGTTTTGGTGGTGGGTGGTGATGACTACCTGTCTTCCCTCTAGTCTTAAGTCCCTAAATTAGGGACGGATGGTGTAGCTTTTCGCGAAATACAAAAACAAGCGAACAAACTTGGATTAGTAGTTGTTTATTAGCCCTAATGAGTAATTCATCACAATGTCACTAGCTTTATGTCAAAACCAAACAGAGGAAAATGAGGCAACTATATAATACAATTCACATCTCATATGACTATAGTTTTCATCAGAGGATCAAACGACTGTAAGAAGGCAGAACTTATTTTTGACCAAACTTCTGGAATATCAACAACAATGAAAATTCGGTTGATTTATTTGTTATTTACAACTTGAACTAAACAGCCATGTTTACACTGACTGCTGAAGTTTGGTCGATTTTGTATTTTTTTCCAAAGCTACACGAGGGTTATCTGCGCTAATCATTATTAATTTAGCAGTGTAAAGCTAGAGTGAAGGCAGCTAGTCATCATCACCCACCGCCAACTGTTTTACTAACGAATATTGAGATTATAACGCCCCAACGGTTGAAAGGGCGAGTATATTTGGTGTGACGAGATTCGAACTCATGACTCTCAGATTGCTCTATTCACTTGGCCAAACCTGGCCTGCAGGAGTTCAAATACAGCTGCACTCACTGCTACAAAAGTTTTGTCCGGCTTCAACCGAATAACGACTGAAAAATGCGGAGCATCTTTAGCGGAATCGCGACTTGAACCATGGGCCTTCGAATTCGTAACCAAGTCGATGTACTGTAACTGCTCGTGGCTGCTGACGAGTCAATCACCCATTGACCAAACAGAGAAACAGCGTTTGTTTCAGCTTACACCAAGAGAGATCGTGAAATCTATTAACACACTCAATTAAACTTGTTATAAGACACCATTAATGGAACTCGTTATAAAGATCACTCTAAAATAAATTGAAATACTTTACACAGTCTATCTCAACCAACAACAACACTTGTGGGTTTTGGCTTAAATATTAAACTTTTAAGAGACAGTAAACAACATAACACGACCTAAATAACCCAATGAGGTATCAAATATCGCTAAGTAGCTTGTTGTTAGAAACAAACACTGCAAAATAAAAAAATTCGTTTGTTGTATTTTTTCCACACTCTTTGTAACAACAGTACAGGGAGAGAGAAAAAATAAGCCAACTAAACGTCTTTTGCGTGTTCCGAGAATAACTAATTAATGCTGAAAGAAGTTTTATTTACAGGTAGATTCAAGTCATTTATAATAACGTTATTAAGGGAGAGCTTTAACTGGATAAAAGAATAAGTTATTCCAAAGCTAAACTCTCACTGAATTCATTGTTATTCACTTTCTCCGATACTGTTGTGATTCGAAAACTGATCTTCACAACAACAGATGGTGAGTGAAAACACAACAGATCAGAAATCGAGCTTTAAGTAAGGTAGAGTTCGTTTCATCGGTTTATCAACCTCACCTTACTTTAAATCTGATAACTAAACACTCAAGAAATAAAACTAAATATGTTCCACATTTTTAGTTTTCGATTATCTTATTAAAGAAGTAACTCTGATTTAAATTAATCGATTCTCATCTGATACAGTTTTTAATAATGAAAGTTCGACATCAGTAAAGGTTATACTTACCTTCTATTCCTCCAAGAAACAAATAAAAGAAAGAGAAGAGAAACGTCACAATCAACAACAGTTATTCTATTTAATAAACATTCCACTATCAGTAAATTTCAAAACAAATCCATAATCCAGTGCGCTTACTTATGTAGCAGAAACTGTTCCTCCCTTCAAATAAAACACTTAAAACTGTAAGGAATTATTTTAAAATTGTATCATAATACTAGAGAACCTCTCCCAATTTTGTATTGTTGTTTTTGGTTTTTTTTTTACTTTCGGGCAAAGCTACACGAGGGCTATCTGCGTTTTTCGTCCCTAATTTGGCAGTGTAAGACTAGAGGGAAGGCAGCTAGTCATCAACACTCACCGCCAACTCTTTTACAAACGAATAGTGGGATTGACCGTCACATTATAATACCCCCACGGCTGAAAAAGCGAGCATGTTTGGTGCGACGGGGATTCGAACCTGCGACCCTCGGATTGCGAGTCAAACGCCTTAACCCATCTGGTCATGCAGGGACTCCCAGTTTTGTATCTGTAATTTTAAACGACATATATTAAAACTCATACCTTTCTATAAAAGTATTAGAAAGAAAGAATAATTTCCACATCTGTTATAATTTAAAACGTTTCTTCTCACAGTTCATTAATTCTGTTTCGTTTTGTTAATCGTGTCCAGACTACAAAGTACGTAATTACAACAAATATATAAGTTTAAAGCTTGTTTGTTTGTTTGTTTTAGAATTTCGCACAAAGCTACTCGAGGGCTATCTGTGCTAGCCGTCCCTAATTTAGCAGTGTAAGACAAGAGGGAAGGCAACTAGTCATCAACACTAACCGCCAGCTCTTGGACTACTATTTTACAAACGAATAGTGGGATTGACCGTCACATTATAATACCCCCACGGCTGAAAAAGCGAGCATGTTTGGTGCGACGGGGATTCGAACCTGCGACCCTCGGATTGCGAGTCGAACGCCTTAACCCATCTGGTCATGCCAGGCCCAAGTTTAAAGCAAACTCATGATTACCATGTACCCTAAGTTTCCTCTCTCAGGATCTGTGAATCAGTTGTTTTGTTTTATAAAGAATTATAAAAAATGGATTTCTGTACTAGAAAACAAGTTTATCTTACGGTTTATTCATTCTGTTTAAAAACATGATTTGTGACATATTTTTAATAGGATTAATTACCTAACCTTCACTTTCTAAGATGTTAAATTAACAAAAAAACATAATTAAATGTTTACACTTGTTCAAATTTCATATTCAGTGATCCAAAAACCACGACACAAACACAGTTCACTTGTACATTGTTTATGTATACTGAAAATATCATTTGAATTACAAAGTTTTACCATTCTTTCCACGACGAAAAAATCCAGCTGATTTTGCCCATTTCTCAAAGCATGGAGGATATATCTCAATCTGGATATAATGTGGTAATATGATATAACAACATGGGTCTAAAGGTGGTGTCTGGATATACAGTAGTAATATGATATAACAACATGGGTCTAAAGGTGGTGTCTGGATATACAGTGGTACTATGAAATACTAAATGGGTCTAAAGGTGGTGTCGGGATATACAGTGGTAATATGATATAACTACATGGGTCTAAAGGTGGTGTCTGGATATACAGTGGTAATATGATATAACTACATGGGTCTAAAGGTGGTGTCTGGATATACAGTGGTAATATGATATAACTACATGGGTCTAAAGGTGGTGTCTGGATATACAGTGGTAATATGAAATAACTACATGGGTCTAAAGGTGGTGTCTAGATATACAGTGGAAATATGATATAACTACATGAATCTAAAGGTGGTGTCTGGATACACAGTGGTAATATGATATAACTACATGGGTCTAAAGGTGGTGTCTGGATATACAGTGGTAATATGATATAACTACATGGGTCTAAAGGTGGTGTCCGGATATACAGTGGTAATATGAAATAACTACATGGGTCTAAAGGTGGTGTCTTGATATAATGTGGTAATATGAAATAACTACATGGGTCTAAAGGTGGTGTCTGGATATACAGTGGAAATATGATATAACTACATGGGTCTAAAGGTGGTGTCTGGATACACAGTGGTAATATGATATAACTACATGGGTCTAAAGGTGGTGTCTGGATATACAGTGGTAATATGATATAACTACATGGGTCTAAAGGTGGTGTCGGGATATACAGTGGTAATATGATATAACTACATGGGTCTAAAGGTGGTGTCTGGATATACAGTGGTAATATGATATAACTACATGGGTCTAAAGGTGGTGTCTGGATATACAGTGGTAATATGATATAACCACATGGGTCTAAAGGTGGTGTCTGGATATACAGTGGTAATATGATATAACTACATGGGTCTAAAGGTGGTGTCGGGATATACAGTTGTAATATGATATAACTACATGGGTCTAAAGGTGGTGTCTGGATATAAGTGGTAATATGATATAACTACATGGGTCTAAAGGTGGTGTCTGGATATAATGTGGTAATATGATATAACTACATGGGTCTAAAGGTGGTGTCTGGATATAATGTGGTAATATGATATAACTACATGGGTCTAAAGGTGGTGTCTGGATATACAGTGGTAATATGATATAACTACATGGGTCTAAAGGTGGTGTCTGGATATACAGTGGTAATATGAAATAACTACATGGGTCTAAAGGTGGTGTCTGGATATACAGTGGTAATATGATATAACTACATGGGTCTAAAGGTGGTGTCTGGATATACAGTGGTAATATGATATAACTACATGAATCTAAAGGTGGTGTCTGGATATACAATGGTAATATGATATAACTACATGGGTCTAAAGGTGGTGTCTGGATATACAGTGGTAATATGATATAACTACATGGGTCTAAAGGTGGTGTCTGGATATACAGTGGTAATATGATATAACTACATGGGTCTAAAGGTGGTGTCGGGATATACAGTGGTAATATGATATAACTACATGGGTCTAAAGGTGGTGTCTGGATATAATGTGGTAATATGATATAACTACATGGGTCTAAAGGTGGTGTCGGGATATAATGTGGTAATATGATATAACTACATGGGTCTAAAGGTGGTGTCTGGATATAATGTGGTAATATGATATAACTACATGGGTCTAAAGGTGGTGTCTGGATATAATGTGGTAATATGATATACCTACATGGGTCTAAAGGTGGTGTCTGGATATAATGTGGTAATATGAAATAACTACATGGGTCTAAAGGTGGTGTCTGGATATACAGTGGTAATATGATATAACTACATGGGTCTAAAGGTGGTGTCTGGATATACAGTGGTAATATGAAATAACTACATGGGTCTAAAGGTGGTGTCTGGATATACAGTGGTAATATGATATAACTACATGGGTCTAAAGGTGGTGTCTGGATATACAGTGGTAATATGATATAACTACATGGGTCTAAAGGTGGTGTCTGGATATACAGTGGAAATATGATATAACTACATGGGTCTAAAGGTGGTGTCTGGATATACAGTGGTAATATGATATAACTACATGGGTCTAAAGGTGGTGTCTGGATATACAGTGGTAATATGATATAACTACATGAATCTAAAGGTGGTGTCTGGATATACAGTGGTAATATGATATAACTACATGGGTCTAAAGGTGGTGTCTGGATATACAGTGGTAATATGATATAACTACATGGGTCTAAAGGTGGTGTCTGGATATAATGTGGTAATATGATATAACTACATGGGTCTAAAGGTGGTGTCTGGATATAATGTGGTAATATGATATAACTACATGGGTCTAAAGGTGGTGTCTGGATATAATGTGGTAATATGATATAACTACATGGGTCTAAAGGTGGTGTCTGGATATAATGTGGTAATATGATATAACTACATGGGTCTAAAGGTGGTGTCTGGATATAATGTGGTAATATGAAATAACTACATGGGTCTAAAGGTGGTGTCTGGATATAGAGTGGTAATATGATATAACTACATGGGTCTAAAGGTGGTGTCTGGATATACAGTGGTAATACGAAATAACTACATGGGTCTAAAGGTGGTGTCTGGATATACAGTGGTAATATGATATAACTACATGGGTCTAAAGGTGGTGTCTGGATATACAGTGGTAATATGATATAACTACATGAATCTAAAGGTGGTGTCTGGATATACAGTGGTAATATGATATAACTACATGGGTCTAAAGGTGGTGTCTGGATATACAGTGGTAATATGATATAACTACATGCGTCTAAAGGTGGTGTCTGGATATACAGTGGTAATATGATATAACTACATGGGTCTAAAGGTGGTGTCTGGATATACAGTGGTAATATGATATAACTACATGGGTCTAAAGGTGGTGTCTGGATATACAGTGGTAATATGATATAACTACATGGGTCTAAAGGTGGTGTCTGGATATACAGTGGTAATATGATATAACTACATGGGTCTAAAGGTGGTGTCTGGATATGATGTGGTAATATGAAATAACTACATGGGTCTAAAGGTGGTGTCTGGATATACAGTGGTAATATGATATAACTACATGGGTCTAAAGGTGGTGTCTGGATATACAGTGGTAATACAGAAATAACTACATGGGTCTAAAGGTGGTGTCTGGATATACAGTGGTAATATGATATAACTACATGGGTCTAAAGGTGGTGTCTGGATATACAGTGGTAATATGATATAACTACATGGGTCTAAAGGTGGTGTCTGGATATACAGTGGTAATATGATATAACTACATGGGTCTAAAGGTGGTGTCTGGATATACAGTGGTAATATGATATAACTACATGGGTCTAAAGGTGGTGTCTGGATATACAGTGGTAATATGATATAACTACATGGGTCTAAAGGTGGTGTCTGGATATACAGTGGTAATATGATATAACTACATGGGTCTAAAGGTGGTGTCTGGATATACAGTGGTAATATGATATAACTACATGGGTCTAAAGGTGGTGTCTGGATATACAGTGGTAATATGATATAACTACATGGGTCTAAAGGTGGTGTCTGGATATACAGTGGTAATATGAAACAACTACATGGGTCTAAAGGTGGTGTCTGGATATACAGTGGAAATATGATATAACTACATGAATCTAAAGGTGGTGTCTGGATATACAGTGGTAATATGATATAACTACATGGGTCTAAAGGTGGTGTCTGGATATACAGTGGTAATATGATATAACTACATGGGTCTAAAGGTGGTGTCTGGATATACAGTGGTAATATGATATAACCACATGGGTCTAAAGGTGGTGTCTGGATATACAGTGGTAATATGATATAACTACATGGGTCTAAAGGTGGTGTCGGGATATACAGTTGTAATATGATATAACTACATGGGTCTAAAGGTGGTGTCTGGATATAATGTGGTAATATGATATAACTACATGGGTCTAAAGGTGGTGTCGGGATATAATGTGGTAATATGATATAACTACATGGGTCTAAAGGAGGTGTCTGGATATAATGTGGTAATATGATATAACTACATGGGTCTAAAGGTGGTGTCTGGATATAATGTGGTAATATGAAATAACAACATGGGTGTAAAGGTGGTGTCTGGATATAGAGTGGTAATATGATATAACTACATGGGTCTAAAGGTGGTGTCTGGATATACAGTGGTAATACGAAATAACTACATGGGTCTAAAGGTGGTGTCTGGATATACAGTGGTAATATGATATAACTACATGGGTCTAAAAATGGTGTCTGGATATACAGTGGTAATATGATATAACTACATGAATCTAAAGGTGGTGTCTGGATATACAATGGTAATATGATATAACTACATGGGTCTAAAGGTGGTGTCTGGATATACAGTGGTAATATGATATAACTACATGGGTCTAAAGGTGGTGTCTGGATATACAGTGGTAATATGATATAACTACATGGGTCTAAAGGTGGTGTCTGGATATACAGTGGTAATATGATATAACTACATGGGTCTAAAGGTGGTGTCTGGATATAATGTGGTAATATGATATAACTACATGGGTCTAAAGGTAGTGTCGGGATATAATGTGGTAATATGATATAACTACATGGGTCTAAAGGTGGTGTCTGGATATAATGTGGTAATATGATATAACTACATGGGTCTAAAGGTGGTGTCTGGATATAATGTGGTAATATGATATACCTACATGGGTCTAAAGGTGGTGTCTGGATATAATGTGGTAATATGATATAACTACATGGGTCTAAAGGTGGTGTCTGGATATAGAGTGGTAATATGATATAACTACATGGGTCTAAAGGTGGTGTCTGGATATACAGTGGTAATATGAAATAACTACATGGGTCTAAAGGTGGTGTCTGGATATACAGTGGTAATATGATATAACTACATGGGTCTAAAGGTGGTGTCTGGATATACAGTGGTAATATGATATAACTACATGAATCTAAAGGTGGTGTCTGGATATACAGTGGTAATATGATATAACTACATGGGTCTAAAGGTGGTGTCTGGATATACAGTGGTAATATGATATAACTACATGCGTCTAAAGGTGGTGTCTGGATATACAGTGGTAATATGATATAACTACATGGGTCTAAAGGTGGTGTCTGGATATACAGTGGTAATATGATATAACTACATGGGTCTAAAGGTGGTGTCTGGATATACAGTGGTAATATGATATAACTACATGGGTCTAAAGGTGGTGTCTGGATATAATGTGGTAATATGATATAACTACATGGGTCTAAAGGTGGTGTCGGGATATAATGTGGTAATATGATATAACTACATGGGTCTAAAGGTGGTGTCTGGATATAATGTGGTAATATGATATAACTACATGGGTCTAAAGGTGGTGTCTGGATATAATGTGGTAATATGATATAACTACATGGGTCTAAAGGTGGTGTCTGGATATAATGTGGTAATATGAAATAACTACATGGGTCTAAAGGTGGTGTCTGGATATACAGTGGTAATATGATATAACTACATGGGTCTAAAGGTGGTGTCTGGATATACAGTGGTAATACGAAATAACTACATGGGTCTAAAGGTGGTGTCTGGATATACAGTGGTAATATGATATAACTACATGGGTCTAAAGGTGGTGTCTGGATATACAGTGGTAATATGATATAACTACATGAATCTAAAGGTGGTGTCTGGATATACAGTGGTAATATGATATAACTACATGGGTCTAAAGGTGGTGTCTGGATATACAGTGGTAATATGATATAACTACATGGGTCTAAAGGTGGTATCGGGATATACAGTGGTAATATGATATAACTACATGGGTCTAAAGGTGGTGTCTGGATATACAGTGGTAATATGATATAACTACATGGGTCTAAAGGTGGTGTCTGGATATACAGTGGTAATATGATATAACTACATGGGTCTAAAGGTGGTGTCTGGATATAATGTGGTAATATGATATAACTACATGGGTCTAAAGGTGGTGTCTGGATATAATGTGGTAATATGATATAACTACATGGGTCTAAAGGTGGTGTCTGGATATAATGTGGTAATATGATATAACTACATGGATCTAAAGGTGGTGTCTGGATATAATGTGGTAATATGATATAACTACATGGGTCTAAAGGTGGTGTCTGGATATAATGTGGTAATATGAAATAACTACATGGGTCTAAAGGTGGTGTCTGGATATACAGTGGTAATATGATATAACTACATGGGTCTAAAGGTGGTGTCTGGATATACAGTGGTAATATGATATAACAACATGGGTCTAAAGGTGGTGTCTGGATATACAGTGGTAATATGATATAACTACATGGGTCTAAAGGTGGTGTCTGGATATACAGTGGTAATATGATATAACTACATGAATCTAAAGGTGGTGTCTGGATATACAGTGGTAATATGATATAACTACATGGGTCTAAAGTGGTGTCTGGATATACAGTGGTAATATGATATAACTACATGGGTCTAAAGGTGGTGTCTGGATATACAGTGGTAATATGATATAACTACATGGGTCTAAAGGTGGTGTCTGGATATACAGTGGTAATATGATATAACTACATGGGTCTAAAGGTGGTGTCTGGATATACAGTGGTAATATGATATAACTACATGGGTCTAAAGGTGGTGTCTGGATATACAGTGGTAATATGATATAACTACATGGGTCTAAAGGTGGTGTCTGGATATACAGTGGTAATATGATATAACTACATGGGTCTAAAGGTGGTGTCTGGATATACAGTGGTAATATGATATAACTACATGGGTCTAAAGGTGGTGTCTGGATATACAGTGGTAATATGATATAACTACATGGGTCTAAAGGTGGTGTCTGGATATACAGTGGTAATATGAAATAACTACATGGGTCTAAAGGTGGTGTCTGGATATACAGTGGTAATATGATATAACTACATGGGTCTAAAAATGGTGTCTGGATATACAGTGGTAATATGATATAACTACATGGGTCTAAAGGTGGTGTCTGGATATACAATGGTAATATGATATAACTACATGGGTCTAAAGGTGGTGTCTGGATATACAGTGGTAATATGATATAACTACATGGGTCTAAAGGTGGTGTCTGGATATACAGTGGTAATATGATATAACTACATGGGTCTAAAGGTGGTGTCTGGATATACAGTGGTAATATGATATAACTACATGGGTCTAAAGGTGGTGTCTGGATATAATGTGGTAATATGATATAACTACATGGGTCTAAAGGTGGTGTCTGGATATAATGTGGTAATATGATATAACTACATGGGTCTAAAGGTGGTGTCTGGATATAATGTGGTAATATGATATAACTACATGGGTCTAAAGGTGGTGTCTGGATATAATGTGGTAATATGATATAACTACATGGGTCTAAAGGTGGTGTCTGGATATAATGTGGTAATATGAAATAACTACATGGGTCTAAAGGTGGTGTCTGGATATACAGTGGTAATATGATATAACTACATGGGTCTAAAGGTGGTGTCTGGATATACAGTGGTAATATGAAATAACTACATGGGTCTAAAGGTGGTGTCTGGATATACAGTGGTAATATGATATAACTACATGGGTCTAAAGGTGGTGTCTGGATATACAGTGGTAATATGATATAACTACATGAATCTAAAGGTGGTGTCTGGATATACAGTGGTAATATGATATAACTACATGGGTCTAAAGGTGGTGTCTGGATATACAGTGGTAATATGATATAACTACATGCGTCCAAAGGTGGTATCGGGATATACAGTGGTAGTATGATATAACTACATGAATCTAAAGGTGGTGTCTGGATATACAGTGGTAATATGATATAACTACATGGGTCTAAAGGTGGTTTCGGGATATACAGTGGTAATATGATATAACTACATGGGTCTAAAGGTGGTGTCTGGATATAATGTGGTAATATGATATAACTACATGGGTCTAAAGGTAGTGTCGGGATATAATGTGGTAATATGATATAACTACATGGGTCTAAAGGTGGTGTCTGGATATAATGTGGTAATATGATATAACTACATGGGTCTAAAGGTGGTGTCTGGATATAATGTGGTAATATGATATAACTACATGGGTCTAAAGGTGGTGTCTGGATATAATGTGGTAATATGAAATAACTACATGGGTCTAAAGGTGGTGTCTGGATATACAGTGGTAATATGAAATAACTACATGGGTCTAAAGGTGGTGTCTGGATATACAGTGGTAATATGATATAACTACATGGGTCTAAAGGTGGTGTCTGGATATACAGTGGTAATATGATATAACTACATGAATCTAAAGGTGGTGTCTGGATATACAGTGGTAATATGATATAACTACATGGGTCTAAAGGTGGTGTCTGGATATACAGTGGTAATATGATATAACTACATGGGTCTAAAGGTGGTGTCTGGATATACAGTGGTAATATGATATAACTACATGGGTCTAAAGGTGGTGTCTGGATATACAGTGGTAATATGATATAACAACATGGGTCTAAAGGTGGTGTCTGGATATACAGTGGTAATATGATATAACTACATGGGTCTAAAGGTGGTGTCTGGATATACAGTGGTAATATGATATAACTACATGGGTCTAAAGGTGGTGTCTGGATATACAGTGGTAATATGATATAACTACATGGGTCTAAAGTGGTGTCTGGATATACAGTGGTAATATGATATAACTACATGGGTCTAAAGGTGGTGTCTGGATATACAGTGGTAATATGATATAACTACATGGGTCTAAAGGTGGTGTCTGGATATACAGTGGTAATATGATATAACTACATGGGTCTAAAGGTGGTGTCTGGATATACAGTGGTAATATGATATAACTACATGGGTCTAAAGGTGGTGTCTGGATATACAGTGGTAATATGATATAACAACATGGGTCTAAAGGTGGTGTCTGGATATACAGTGGTAATATGATATAACTAAATGGGTCTAAAGGTGGTGTCTGGATATACAGTGGTAATATGATATAACTACATGGGTCTAAAGGTGGTGTCTGGATATACAGTGGTAATATGATATAACTACATGGGTCTAAAGGTGGTGTCTGGATATACAGTGGTAATATGATATAACTACATGGGTCTAAAGGTGGTGTCTGGATATACATGTGGTAATATGATATAACTACATGGGTCTAAAGGTGGTGTCTGGATATAATGTGGTAATATGATATAACTACATGGGTCTAAAGGTGGTGTCTGGATATAATGTGGTAATATGATATAACTACATGGGTCTAAAGGTGGTGTCTGGATATAATGTGGTAATATGATATAACTACATGGGTCTAAAGGTGGTGTCTGGATATAATGTGGTAATATGAAATAACTACATGGGTCTAAAGGTGGTGTCTGGATATACAGTGGTAATATGATATAACTACATGGGTCTAAAGGTGGTGTCTGGATATACAGTGGTAATATGATATAACTACATGGGTCTAAAGGTGGTGTCTGGATATACAGTGGTAATATGATATAACTACATGGGTCTAAAGGTGGTGTCTGGATATACAGTGGTAATATGATATAACTACATGGGTCTAAAGGTGGTGTCTGGATATACAGTGGTAATATGATATAACTACATGGGTCTAAAGGTGGTGTCTGGATATACAGTGGTAATATGATATAACTACATGGGTCTAAAGGTGGTGTCTGGATATACAGTGGTAATATGATATAACTACATGGGTCTAAAGGTGGTGTCTGGATATACAGTGGTAATATGATATAACTACATGGGTCTAAAGGTGGTGTCTGGATATACAGTGGTAATATGATATAACTACATGGGTCTAAAGGTGGTGTCTGGATATACAGTGGTAATATGATATAACTACATGGGTCTAAAGGTGGTGTCTGGATATACAGTGGTAATATGATATAACAACATGGGTCTAAAGGTGGTGTCTGGATATACAGTGGTAATATGATATAACTACATGGGTCTAAAGGTGGTGTCTGGATATACAGTGGTAATATGATATAACTACATGGGTCTAAAGGTGGTGTCTGGATATACAGTGGTAATATGATATAACTACATGGGTCTAAAGGTGGTGTCTGGATATACAGTGGTAATATGATATAACTACATGGGTCTAAAGGTGGTGTCTGGATATACAGTGGTAATATGATATAACTACATGGGTCTAAAGGTGGTGTCTGGATATACAGTGGTAATATGATATAACTACATGGGTCTAAAGGTGGTGTCTGGATATACAGTGGTAATATGATATAACTACATGGGTCTAAAGGTGGTGTCTGGATATACAGTGGTAATATGATATAACTACATGGGTCTAAAGGTGGTGTCTGGATATACAGTGGTAATATGATATAACTACATGGGTCTAAAGGTGGTGTCTGGATATACAGTGGTAATATGATATAACTACATGGGTCTAAAGGTGGTGTCTGGATATACAGTGGTAATATGATATAACTACATGGGTCTAAAGGTGGTGTCTGGATATACAGTGGTAATATGATATAACTACATGGGTCTAAAGGTGGTGTCTGGATATAATGTGGTAATATGATATAACTACATGGGTCTAAAGGTGGTGTCTGGATATAATGTGGTAATATGATATAACTACATGGGTCTAAAGGTGGTGTCTGGATATAATGTGGTAATATGATATAACTACATGGGTCTAAAGGTGGTGTCTGGATATACAGTGGTAATATGATATAACTACATGGGTCTAAAGGTGGTGTCTGGATATACAGTGGTAATATGATATAACTACATGGGTCTAAAGGTGGTGTCTGGATATACAGTGGTAATATGATATAACTACATGGGTCTAAAGGTGGTGTCTGGATATACAGTGGTAATATGATATAACTACATGGGTCTAAAGGTGGTGTCTGGATATACAGTGGTAATATGATATAACTACATGGGTCTAAAGGTGGTGTCTGGATATACAGTGGTAATATGATATAACTACATGGGTCTAAAGGTGGTGTCTGGATATACAGTGGTAATATGATATAACTACATGGGTCTAAAGGTGGTGTCTGGATATACAGTGGTAATATGATATAACTACATGGGTCTAAAGGTGGTGTCTGGATATACAGTGGTAATATGATATAACTACATGGGTCTAAAGGTGGTGTCTGGATATACAGTGGTAATATGATATAACTACATGGGTCTAAAGGTGGTGTCTGGATATACAGTGGTAATATGATATAACTACATGGGTCTAAAGGTGGTGTCTGGATATACAGTGGTAATATGATATAACTACATGGGTCTAAAGGTGGTGTCTGGATATACAGTGGTAATATGATATAACTACATGGGTCTAAAGGTGGTGTCTGGATATACAGTGGTAATATGATATAACTACATGGGTCTAAAGGTGGTGTCTGGATATACAGTGGTAATATGATATAACTACATGGGTCTAAAGGTGGTGTCTGGATATACAGGGTAATATGATATAACTACATGGGTCTAAAGGTGGTGTCTGGATATACAGTGGTAATATGATATAACTACATGGGTCTAAAGGTGGTGTCTGGATATACAGTGGTAATATGATATAACTACATGGGTCTAAAGGTGGTGTCTGGATATACAGTGGTAATATGATATAACTACATGGGTCTAAAGGTGGTGTCTGGATATACAGTGGTAATATGATATAACTACATGGGTCTAAAGGTGGTGTCTGGATATACAGTGGTAATATGATATAACTACATGGGTCTAAAGGTGGTGTCTGGATATACAGTGGTAATATGATATAACTACATGGGTCTAAAGGTGGTGTCTGGATATACAGTGGTAATATGATATAACTACATGGGTCTAAAGGTGGTGTCTGGATATACAGTGGTAATATGATATAACTACATGGGTCTAAAGGTGGTGTCTGGATATACAGTGGTAATATGATATAACTACATGGGTCTAAAGGTGGTGTCTGGATATACAGTGGTAATATGATATAACTACATGGGTCTAAAGGTGGTGTCTGGATATACAGTGGTAATATGATATAACTACATGGGTCTAAAGGTGGTGTCTGGATATACAGTGGTAATATGATATAACTACATGGGTCTAAAGGTGGTGTCTGGATATACAGTGGTAATATGATATAACTACATGGGTCTAAAGGTGGTGTCTGGATATACAGTGGTAATATGATATAACTACATGGGTCTAAAGGTGGTGTCTGGATATACAGTGGTAATATGATATAACTACATGGGTCTAAAGGTGGTGTCTGGATATACAGTGGTAATATGATATAACTACATGGGTCTAAAAGGTGGTGTCTGGATATACAGTGGTAATATGATATAACTACATGGGTCTAAAGGTGGTGTCTGGATATACAGTGGTAATATGATATAACTACATGGGTCTAAAGGTGGTGTCTGGATATACAGTGGTAATATGATATAACTACATGGGTCTAAAGGTGGTGTCTGGATATACAGTGGTAATATGATATAACTACATGGGTCTAAAGGTGGTGTCTGGATATACAGTGGTAATATGATATAACTACATGGGTCTAAAGGTGGTGTCTGGATATACAGTGGTAATATGATATAACAACATGGGTCTAAAGGTGGTGTCTGGATATACAGTGGTAATATGATATAACTACATGGGTCTAAAGGTGGTGTCTGGATATACAGTGGTAATATGATATAACTACATGGGTCTAAAGGTGGTGTCTGGATATACAGTGGTAATATGATATAACTACATGGGTCTAAAGGTGGTGTCTGGATATACAGTGGTAATATGATATAACTACATGGGTCTAAAGGTGGTTTCTGGATATACAGTGGTAATATGATATAACTACATGGGTCTAAAGGTGGTGTCTGGATATACAGTGGTAATATGATATAACTACATGGGTCTAAATACCAGTGGTGATCTGGATAAACAGTGTGGTAATATGATATAACTACATGGGTCTAAAGGTGGTGTCTGGATATACAGTGGTAATATGATATAACTACATGGGTCTAAAGGTGGTGTCTGGATATACAGTGGTAATATGATATAACTACATGGGTCTAAAGGTGGTGTCTGGATATACAGTGGTAATATGATATAACTACATGGGTCTAAAGGTGGTGTCTGGATATACAGTGGTAATATGATATAACTACATGGGTCTAAAGGTGGTGTCGAGATATACAGTGGTAATATGAAATAACTACATGGGTCTAAAGGTGGTGTCTGGATATACAGTGATAATATGATATAACTACATGGGTCTAAAGGTGGTGTCAGGATATACAGTGGTAATATGATATAACTACATGGGTCTAAAGGTGGTGTCTGGATATACAGTGGTTATATCATATAACTTCATTCTGTGTATATGTTGACGTCACAAGCATAAAAAGAATGGGCAAGGTTGGAGACAACACAGACGAGCATAGGATATCACAGCTGTGATACAGAAAGTTAGAATCAGAATATCACACCTCTGATACAGAAAGTTAGAATCAGGATATCACAGTTCTGATACAGAAAGTTAGAATCAGGATATCACAGTTCTGATACAGAAAGTTAGAATCAGGATATCACACCACTGATACAGAAAAGTTAGAATCAGGATATCACAGTTCTGATATAGAAAGTTAGAATCAGGATATCACACCTCTGATACAAAGGATATCACAGTTCTGATACAGAATTTAGAATCAGGATATTACACCTCTGATACAGAAAGTTAGAATCAGGATATCACACCTCCGGATACAGAGGATATCACAGTTCTGATACAGAAATTTAGAATCAGGATATCACACCTCTGATACAGAAAGTTAGAATCAGGATATCACAGTTCTGGATCCAGAAGAGTTAGAATCAGGATATCACACCTCTGATACAGAAAGTTAGACTCAGGATATCACAGCTCTGATACAGGAGGATATCACACCTCTGATACAGAAAGCTAGAATCAGGATATCAGAGTTCTGATACGGAAAGTTAGAATTCGGATATCACGGCTCTGATACAGAGAATATCACACCTCTGATACAGAAAGTTAGAATCAGGATATTACAGCTCTGATACAGAAAGGTAGAATCAGGATATCACAGTTCTGATACAGAAAGTTAGAGATCAGGATATTACGAGCTCTGATACAGAAATTTAGAATCAGGATATCACACATCTGATTACAGAAAGTTAGAATCAGGATATCACACCTCTGATAGAGAAAGTTAGAATCAGGATATCACACCTCTGATACAGAAAGTTAGAATCATGATATCACAGTTCTGATACAGAAAGTTAGAATCAGGATATCACAGTTCTGATACGGAAGAGTTAGAATCAGGATATCACGGCTCCGATACAGAGAATATCACACTCTGATACAGAAAGTTAGAATCAGGATATTACAGCTCTGATACAGAAAGGTAGAATCAGGATATCAGGTTCTGATACACAAGAAGGGGAATCAGGATATTACAGCTCTGATGCTGGTACAGAAATTTAGAATCAGGATATCAGGCCTCTGATACAGAAAGTTAGAATCAAAATATCGCAGTTCTGATACAGAAAGTTAGAATCAGGATATCACACCTCTGATACAGAAAGTTAGAATCAGGATATGACAGTTCTGATACAGAGAGTTAGAATCAGGATATCACAGCTCTGATACAGAGGAATTCACACCTCTGATAGAGAAAGCTAGAATCAGGATATCACAGTTCTGATACGGAAAGTTAGAATCAGGATATCACAGCTCTGATACAGAGAGTATCACACCACTGATACAGAAAGTTAGAATCAGGATATTACAGCTCTGATACAGAAGGTAGAATCAGGATATCACAGTTCTGATACAGAAGGTTAGAATCAGGATATCACACCTCTGATACAGAAAGTTAGAATCAGGATATCACACCTCTGATAGAGAGTTAGAATCAGGATATCACAGCTCTGATACAGAGGGATATCACACCTCTGATACAGAAAGTTAGAATCAGGATATTACAGTTCTGATATAGAAAGTTAGAATCAGGATATCACAGCTCTGATACAGAGGATATCACAGTTCTGATACAGAAAGTTGTGAATCAGGATATCACAACTATGATACAGAAAGTTAGAATCAGGATATCACAGTTCTGATACAGAAAGTTAGAATCAGGATATTACAGCTCTGATACAGAAAGTTAGAATCAGGATATCACAGTTCTGATACAGAAAGTTAGAATCAGGATATCACAGTTCTGATTCAGAAAGTTAGAATCAGGATATCACAGCTCTGATACAGAGGATATCACACCTCTGATACAGAAAGTTAGAATCAGGATATTACAGCTCTGATTCAGAGGGATATCACACCACTGATACAGAAAGTTAGAATCAGGATATTACACCACTGATACAGAAAGTTAGAATCAGGATATCACAACTCTGATACAGAAAGTTAGAATCAGGATATCACAGTTCTGATACAGAGGATATCACACCTCTGATACAGAAAGTTAGAATCAGGATATTACAGTTCTGATACAGTTAGAATCAGGATATCACAGCTCTGATACAGAGGGATATCACACCTCTGATACAGAAAGTTAGAATCAGGATATGACAGTTCTGATAGAGAAAGTTAGAATCAGGATATTACAGCTCTGATACAGAAAGTTAGAATCAGGATATGACAGTTCTGATATAGAAAGTTAGAATCAGGATATCACAGCTCTGATACAGAGGATATCACACCTCTGACACAGAAAGTTAGAATCAGGATATTACAGTTCTGATACAGAAAGATAGAATTAGCACAAGTAAACGAAGGACATCCAACAAGTGGCGGTTTGTGATGTAGTTCAAAACTTATAGAATGGAAATGCAGAATGTTTAAGACACACACCACATGGAATAACTTGTTTTAGGTGTATAAAAGCTATATAATTTTTTATCTCACTCGTTCATCACAGTCTGTAGACCCACAACAGAAAAACCTGGTTTCGGTACTCGTGGTGGGTTGAGTACAGGTAACTTTGTGATTAACTAGAAACAAACAAACACTTGTTCAACACACAATGGCATGTCTGTAGACCCACAACAGAAGAAACCTGGTTTCGGTACTCGTGGTGGGTTGAGTACAGGTAACTTTGTGATTAACTAGAAAGAAACAAACACTTGTTCAACACACAATGACTTGTCTGTAGACTCACAACAGAAGAAACCTGGTTTCGGTACTCGTGGTGGGTTGAGTACAGATAACTTTGTGATTAACTAGAAACAAACAAACACTTGTTCAACACAATGGCATGTCTGTAGACTCACAACAGAAGAAACCTGGTTTCGGTACTCGTGGTGGGTTGAGTACAGGTAACTTTGTGATTAACTAGAAACAAACAAACACTTGTTCAACACACAATGGCATGTCTGTAGACCCACAACACAAAGAAACCTGGTTTCGGTACTCGTGGTAGGTTGAGTACAGGTAACTTTGTGATTAACTAGAAACAAACAAACACTTGTTCAACACACAATGGCATGTCTGTAGACTCACAACAGAAGAAACCTGGTTTCGATACTCGTGGTGGGTTGAGTACAGGTAACTTTGTGATTAACTAGAAACAAACAAACACTTGTTCAACACACAATGACTTGTCTGTAGACCCACAAACAGAAAAACCTGGTTTCGGTACTCGTGGTAGGTTGAGTACAGGTAACTTTGTGATTAACTAGAAACAAACAAACACTTGTTCAACACACAATGGCATGTCTGTAGACTCACAACAGAAGAAACCTGGTTTCGGTACTCGTGGTGGGTTGAGTACAGGTAACTTTGTGATTAACTAGAAACAAACAAACACTTGTTCAACACACAATGGCATGTCTGTAGACCCACAACACAAGAAACCTGGTTTCGGTACTCGTGGTAGGTTGAGTACAGGTAACTTTGTGATTAACTAGAAACAAACAAACACTTGTTCAACACACAATGACTTGTCTGTAGACTCACAACAGAAGAAACCTGGTTTCGATACTCGTGGTGGGTTGAGTACAGATAACTTTGTGATTAACTAGAAACAAACAAACACTTGTTCAACACACAATGGCATGTCTGTAGACTCACAACAGAAGAAACCTGGTTTCGGTACTCGTGGTGGGTTGAGTACAGATAACTTTGTGATTAACTGAAAACAAACAAACACTTGTTCAACACACAATGGCATGTCTGTAGACCCACAACAGAAGAAACCTGGTTTCGGTACTCGTGGTGGGTTGAGTACAGGTAACTTTGTGATTAACTAGAAAGAAACAAACACTCGTTCAACACACAATGGCATGTCTGTAGACCCACAACACAAGAAACCTGGTTTCGATACTCGTGGTGGGTTGAGTACAAATAACTTTGTGGTTAACTAAAAACAAACAAACACTTGTTCAACACACAATGACTTGTCTGTAGACCCACAACACAAGAAACCTGGTTTCGGTACTCGTGGTGGGTTGAGTACAGATAACTTTGTGATTAACTAAAACAAACAAACACTTGTTCAACACACAATGGCATGTCTGTAGACCCACAACACAAGAAACCTGGTTTCGGTACTCGTGGTGGGTTGAGTACAGATAACTTTGTGATTAACTAGAAACAAACAAACACTTGTTCAACACACAATGGCATGTCTGTAGACTCACAACACAAGAAACCTGGTTTCGGTACTCGTGGTGGGTTGAGTACAGGTAACTTTGTGATTAACTAGAAAGAAACAAACACTCGTTCAACACACAATGGCATGTCTGTAGACCCACAACACAAGAAACCCTGTTTCGATACTCGTGGTGGGTTGAGTACAAATAACTTTGTGGTTAACTAAAAACAAACAAACACTTGTTCAACACACAATGACTTGTCTGTAGACCCACAACACAAGAAACCTGGTTTCGGTACTCGTGGTGGGTTGAGTACAGATAACTTTGTGATTAACTGAAAACAAACAAACACTTGTTCAACACACAATGGCATGTCTGTAGACCCACAACACAAGAAACCTGGTTTCGATACTCGTGGTGGGTTGAGTACAGATAACTTTGTGGTTAACTAAAACAAACAAACACTTGTTCAACACACAATGACTTGTCTGTAGACCCACAACAGAAGAAACCTGGTTTCGATACTCGTGGTGGGTTGAGTACAGAATAACTTTGTGGTTAACTAAAAACAAACACTTGTTCAACACACAATGACTTGTCTGTAGACCCACAACATAAGAAACCTGGTTTCGATACTCGTGGTGGGTTGAGTACAGATAACTTTGTGGTTAACTAGAAATAAACAAACATTTGTTCAACACACAATGACTTGTCTGTAGACCCACAACAGAAGAAACCTGGTTTCGATACTCGTGGTGGGTTGAGTACAATAACTTTGTGGTTAACTAAAACAAACAAACACTTGTTCAACACACAATGACTTGTCTGTAGACCCACAACACAAGAAATCTGGTTTCGATACTGGTGGTGGGTTGAGTACAGATAACTTTGTGATTAACTAGAAACAAACAAACACTTGTTCAACGCACAATGGCATGTCTGTAGACCCACAACACAAGAAACCTGGTTTCGATACTCGTGGTGGGTTGAGTACAGAATAACTGTGATTAACTAAAACAAACAAACACTCGTTCAACACACAATGGCATGTCTGTAGACTCACAACACAAGAAATCTGGTTTCGGTACTCGTGGTAGGTTGAGTACAGATAACTTTGTGATTAACTGAAAACAAACAAACACTTGTTCAACACACAATGGCATGTCTGTAGACCCACAACAGAAACCTGGTTTCGATACTCGTGGTTGGGTTGAGTACAGATAACTTTGTGGTTAACTAAAACAAACAAACACTTGTTCAACACACAATGGCATGTCTGTAGACTCACAACACAAGAAACCTGGTTTCGGTACTCGTGGTAAGTTGAGTACAGATAACTTTGTAATTAACTGAAAACAAACAAAAAACACTTGTTCAACATACAGTATTGTTTAAATTTTACTTTTGTAATTTCACTATTTGCCTTCGCTTATTATTTTTTATATAAAATATCTTTAATAAACGAATCTATCCGACACTGGTGAACTCTGGATCTCTTGGAACGAGAATAAATTTATCTAAAACCCAAAATATTAAACGAACGTGTTTCCCAAAGCTGGGCGGCCGCAACAATCAACCAACGCTGCGCTCTTTACTATTCTAACATCGCACATTCTCAACAATTGTGAGGACTTTCAATACGTTGAGGGCTTTAATAACCTCTCAGTCGATAGGCCTAAAACCCAATTTGTATGCTTTTTTGTTATAGCAAAGCCACATTGGGCTCTCTGCTGTGTCCATCGAGGGGCATCGAACTCTAGCTTCAGCTTTGTAAATCCTAAATTTACCGCTGTCCCACCAGAGGAGAAATCCCAAATTACTAAGTGGTAGCAGTAAAAAGCAACCTTATGATCCAATATGGTGGACGGTCTAAACATATCTCCACGCATAAAAAATAAAACCAAAAGAGAAACTGATAATGCCATCTGCACATTGCTTTGTAACTGGTGCACACGAATAAAGGTCATTATGGATATGAATTGAAGAATTGGAGGGAACATTGTATGTGTGGAAATCTCCAAGT